>NW_028236810.1:0-64468 GCF_017979445.1 Akebia trifoliata
ATAGTTCCTTACATGCATCTATGTCAGCAATGTATGAAACGATGTAAATTTCAATGTTACATCATCATTTGCCTTGTAGAAAACTCCATAATGTATTAGAACATGTATGGTTTCGTACATGCATCCATCTCAGTTTTGCATTTTACATCATATCAATTTTCATAAGCTTAGCCTTATCTAAAATGTTTAGAATCCATGTTTGAGTACATGATTTTCCATCAAACTACATGTACATACTAAAATAAAATAAAGTATTGCACCAAAAAGAGCAATTTATGAAGTTTGAAGGTGAATTTGCTTGCTATTCTCCATCATACAAAAACTTGATGTTAATCCCTACAAATGCCTTGGATCATATTTAATTTTATTTTATGCTTCACTAATCTGTAAATGATTGTCCAGATATCATTCCTTTGTGGACCTAGTTAGAAAAATATTTATAAGCATTTAAGTATCCAAATTAATAATTTGTAATGGTTGGAAATCATCCATTAAAAGTGCTAAAAAATAATGTTTAAAAGTCATCCACCAAAATGATATTTTGTGTGATCCCATCAAGAGATCCACGGTTTTTCCATACGACTTTGATGCAAATCCTTTGTGTCAAACGTGGAGTCAAAGTTTTTGTTGTTTTCTTTTTCTTTTCTTCAAATTTTGACATATTTTTTACAATTTGATCCCATAAGATGGCGTTTGATAATTTCCTCTTGTGTAATTCTATGTATTTTAAGGTGGTTCCAAATGAATATTAATTACCTTCCAACGTTGCCAAATGCCAACCTTTATTCTTGGTAGCCAAGTCAAATGTCTCAAATCAAGCTCTCCATCAAGTCGTTTAAAAACATTGCTAGGGGAACCCTAATTGGTAATTGAGAGTCTAGTATTTTCTAACCAAGAGGACATACTATCCAACATGCTTACGTGAACTAAGACTTGTTCCTTTTCGTTATTACTTCAAATTTCTAATATTTTGTTTTAATAGGACACTAACCACTGATGCTTATCGATATATAAAAAATAAAAATAAAAATTAAGTAAGGAAATAAAAGTGCTTAATGTTAAATTTAGAGTCTTGAAGATCAGAAGGTTGAAACTATAGTTGCACTATCTACCGTCCCTCCTAATAACCCACTCTTTCTCCCCATCACACAACAAATACATATTATTCATCTATTTGTATATTTATATATTTATTTGTTAAGCAAGCAATAAAGTGGTACTAATGAGAGAAAACTAACTTACAAGAGTAAGGGAAGCCATACACGCATGGTACAAAAAATTACAGTCAAAAGTGACAAAATCATCATTATAAACCTACAAAACAGTCCAAATCGATGTACATTTCAATGTTATTCCAGCACGACTCTTATTTATTTATTTACTACGTAAGCAATAAAGTGGTACTAATGAGAGAAAACTAATTGCAAGCATAAGAAAAGCCGTATCCGCCCCTGAAACAAAAAATTACAGTCAAATGTCAGGAGTTATATAACTCTTACAAAACCGTCCAAAATGTTATAGCAAAAGTTAGGGTGGCTCTCATAGATCGTGGCTACCATTGCAAAAATCGTCATTACAAAACAATTTAGCACGGAATCTTTTTCTAAAAAAATTCATTTGGTGACTCGAATTATATTTATAGTGACAGCCAGTGGCTATCCCTTGACACTATTACAAACAATAAAAATAGGTGAATTAGGGTATTTTTGAAGAAATGGGGACTAGCCATCTAAATTAGGTCCAAAAATCATAAAATTGACTCTAAAGGGACTTGCGTCAATCCACGGGTAAAAAAAAATGGATAAAGGATCGAATTACAAGTTTTGAAAGGTATAAGACATCGAACCCGCCAAATCAAAATGATCCGTCTCTACTACGATCTAGATATCCTAAGGTCAAAGGGGAGAGATTAAGATCAAACTAATATCCTAGGGTTAAAATTGGAAAAATCTAAGTTAAAGGTCAAAATCCAAGGATTTAAACATTAGCATCATTTTATGTCAAATTGACCAATTAAATCATCATCATTTTATATTGATTCTACCAATCAAATCTCATGGTCTTGATTTTCTCAAATTACAAATTCATCATTCTTTCACAATTTACATTAGGGAATTTCGAAAAAATCTTAATTTTTGATTAATTGCAATATTCACATGACATGCATTAATACACAACGTGTGAATTAATGCGAGTCCCAATGCACAAAAATCAATAAGGCAACTCATTGGCCAGTATAGACTAAGGAAATTCAAGACTTTTTAGAGTATTGAGCTCATTTATGTGGATAAATAAGTCGGCATCATTCAATTAAGGTGTGAATGGACAACATAATTGAGCCTTTAAATTTAGTTTTATTTTTAATATAGTGACGCACATATCCAAAAGATAAAGGTCAAAAGTCTACCTAGAGAACTAAGGTAAAGAAGTTTGGTTGAGGGACAAGGGAGGTGTTAGACACTTTATTCCTACTATCCAAAGATGATTAGCAATAGATTGACTATAAGAGATATAAGAAATTCATTTTTGGGTTTTGAAAATAGAGGAGATTATAGAGAAGATTTAGGAAAAATCGACTATAATCTGATTTTGTGAAATGGAGAAAAAAAAAGTTAGTGTGCAAGCTAAAAAACAAACAGGGTTGATTGCAATAAATTTTTGTGAGCTTGGGATTTTTGTGAAAATTCACTTGGATTCAATCGTTTTGAACCCTCAAGCATTGTTAAAGGTTTATGTGCCCACTTAGGAGCATCTTTTTATTAGTTTAGTCCTTAGAAAATATCCATAGATTTGATACTATCATAGGTGGACTAGGGACCTTTTATGTATAATTTTATGCCTTTTTATGACTATTTTTATTGGCCAATGGAGTTTATATATGGATCCATAGGAAACTCAAATCTTTTCTCATTGCCTTTCACAATGTGGTGTGTACAAAGATGTATGCATGGGTAGGTTTATAAAGAGAAAATTATCTTTAAGAGATTTTACTATCTAACTCTTAAGCTATTAGAAATAAAAGAAACAATTGCAACTAGAAATTTAAAGTGCATAAACTAAACAACAATTATTAGAAATTAAAATGCTCTCAAAAAGATTATTGAGAGTGAGAGAGATGAAGAAAGGTGTGTTTTACTGCTATAAAAGTGAATGAATAACGGGGTAGAGCTACAATGAAGATGGGTAAATGGAGACGTAGTAGCGCTGTTGTGAAGATGTGAGAATGAATGTAGTGGTGGCTATCGTAGAATGTCATGAGAGCATTGTAGTGGCTATTGCAAGGCATTGTGAGAGAGAACGACAGATTATGAGAGGGAAAATGAGAGAAAAGTAGAGTAAGACGTCTATAAGAGACAGTTCTTTCTTAGTAAAAAATTGAACTCTCCTCCTTCTTCGGATGGTTTGTTGATAGTGTGGTTTGATAGATTATCGATTTATATGTTTAAATCGTATTGATTGGTTAATTCTAAAATCGATTAGTTGAAATATATGTTTTAATGCTTTAATCTTTGATTAATCAATTATCGCGTTGAGAGGTTCGATTAGTCTTGAGGATTTTTTATGATTAAAGATAAGATCTAAGACTATTCGATTGGTTTAATTAATTGTGATTGGTTAATTTTTAGATTTCGATTAAGGTTTTTAACTTCTAAATTAATGATTGGATTTCATAATTTTTTTTGAAAAATGACATGTGATAGTGATTGTCATATATATGATCAAAAGGTGTCATCCCATATAATGAAAATCGTCATTTTATGTGAAATTTTTTATTATTTCATATGTTTTAAAGTGTTATTGCATGTGATGGAAATTGTCATTTTATATGAAAAAATTATTCATTAATTTCATGTGAATATTTTGTAATTTTATGTGAAATTTTTGTTTTCCTATGCATAGGATATCTATAGGTTTTATTAATTTGCGCAAGTGTTGTTTAAAAACTTATTTTTATCTCGATTATGATTATTTCTAAGTTTCAAAATTAATTTTTCCTTGCATAGCGAGGTTTTTTAAGTATATGTAGATATGTGGGCTATGAAATCTTTGAAGGTTTGAGCTTATCTACTTGGGTTTTGGAGTCTCCACCATTCAATTAAGGAATCACATATCCTAAAGGATAATGGGAAAGGTCTTCACACTAATTCTAAGTAAGGGAGTTTGATAAAAGGACAAGGAAGGTATTAGGCTCCTTGTTCCTCCCATGCAAAGATGATTACCAATATGACCATAAATGAAGCTTTAAAATGTATTTTTGAGATTTTGAAATAAAGGAAGTTGTAGAGAAAATTACAGAAAATATCTTATAATTTATTTTTAGAAAATAGGAACTTGTTGGAATTTTTTGTGAGCTTGGGATTTTTATGAAAATTCACATAAATTCTATTTTTTGAATTTAAACTTTTTTTAAAGGTTAATGTGCTCACTTAGGAACATCTCTTTGTAGGTTTAATCTTTCGGAGGTATCCATAAATTAAACATCACCATTGGAAAGACTAAGGATCTTATGCATGATTGTTATGTCCTCTATAGGTCTATTTTTTATTGGTTTAGAGTGTTAGGTGAAGATCTAGAGAGATTTTCACGTTTGACTCTTAATTCTTTTGTAAAATAAAATATGGTGTGTGTGTGTGTGTAGATGTGTGTGTATGAAATGGACTTAGCAAGAGAAAATTATCTCTAAGAAGGGTTTACTCTTTAACTCTACAAATTTCATAGATCTACCTCGAGATTCGTGAAATAAGATCGTAAATGATTTTTTTATATTGATTTTGATAAAAAAGATATACAGGTCTTAGTATTTTCCTCTGATTAACAATCAAGTATAAAAATAGAAATGACGTGTGTAACTTTCTTCTCTTTAGGTTTCGTATTTTATTAGTTGAGAATGTGACTTTCGATGTATAGATGGTTTTTTTTTTGTGCTTGATCTTCTGTAGAGGTTTATGTAGATTTTCTTCTCTCTAAGCTTCACACTTTATCGGTTAAGAATGGTTTCTTGACTTTTGAAGAAGAGCTTTGAGTTTGATTTTCTGTAGAAGTTTATGTAGATTTTCTTCTCTTTAGACTTCGTACTTTATCGGTTGAGAAGGATTTCTTAGTTTTTAAATAAGGATTTTTAACCTTCATCTTCTGTAGAGATTTATGTAATTTTTTTCTCTCCAGACTTTGCGTTTTATTGGTTGAGAAGGATTTATTGGCTTCTGAAGAAGGCCTTTTGATCTTGATCTTCTTTTGAATTAGAATTCAAGTCTCTATTGAAAAGCTTTGCTTTGTATTTTGAAGGAGGGCTTAAGAGTTTCTATTTTCTGAGAGAAAGTGGTCCAGATTCCTTCCAATTGAAGGAGGCTTTGGTATTTATAGACTTAAAGCTAATTTAATTTTTCAATTATGTCTTAACTTAAAGAGTAGTGATTGGTTTGTTTGAGAGTTAAACTTGTCCAAATCCAATTTCGAGAATTCTATAGATTGTTATTGGATCAAACTCATTTATTTGGGTGTAAGACCCAAATTTAACGTGGATCACTTGAATTTATTGGATCATGAGTTTTATCTACGAAAACCCAACCTAATTTTTCAGAAGGCCTATCCCAATCAATTGGTCTAGAATTTGGATATGTAAGGCCCATTTATGGTTTCTAGAGACTTTCTTTTGATTTATAAATTTTTTAAAGGTTTTCTTGAAATTTTGATGCTTACAAATGCCCCCTCGAGGGTGCATTGTCGGTAATGTAGCTAAAGGTGGAGCATTCTTGATCACGTTGTCGAGAGTACAAACATTTGACTAAAATGAATATTTTCTGTTGTTGCTTCCATCTTCATGTTGAAATGAACTTTGGAATCTTCTTTTCTCCTTTTAGTGCCTTTGTCTTTCAAGGTACTGAAGCATAGTAAAATCATTGAATTTGAGATCGATCACACTTTGCTTCTTTGAGAACTTGTAATCAGAGCAAGCAATTGAGATATGCATCATTTTCTTCGATTGGCGGAATGTCCTATTGACAACATGTTCACTTTTTGTTGATCTTGCCTTTGTGACAAATCTCCCTTTTTTTTGTGAATACAAAAATGCCATTTTCTTTTTAGATCTTTTCTTATCAAGTATTACACCTTGGTTCTTGGATTTTGAATTTGAGTCCATTACATAAACCAAGATCTTTTAATTTGATGTTGGGCCTTGGGTTTGGACTTGCGAGCCACAACGAATACAAGTTAACTTGTTTACATTAGTCGTATTGGATGTCGGGCCAAAGCATGAATACATCATTCATTTTCCTTGTATGATAGGTTTTATCTTAATAAAAACTTAGAAGTATATATGGGCTCCATTGGCCTAACTTGCAAATAACTTTGGATTGGCCTATATAAACAATTATTAAGGACTAACAAACAAGAGGTTGTGGGTCAACCTTTAACATACTTCTCTTGAAGTTTTCTTGTCCTCAATAATTTGGAATAATTCTTAAAAGCATCCAAGTCCTATTGGAATTTGGTGTACCCAAGGTGTATATGATCAATGCCACTTCCATTCCTTATAAATCATGAAAGATATGCAATGAGCTTTAAACCTCAACTAAGTTCTAGTGGAACTTTGTGTACCCAAGATGCATGGGATAAAAATCCAATTTTTTCTTCCTTTACACATGAAAAATCAAGTTTTGTGAAATTTATTTTAAAACTCTTCAAAACTGTTCCAGAAGCACACGTCTTTTGGCTACGATACTTCCCTCCACTAAAGCTTTGAAGAATAACTAAAGCCTTCATTTTCTCATCTTTAACAAATGGGTTTCTTTTTTAATTTTTCGATGACGTCCTCAATACCATCACGAATTCAAGAGATTGGATCAATTCAAAATCTTCAAATCTTTCACAGATCTAGTTAGAATTCTCAATCCTCAAGAAGGTATTTTTCTCTAATTAGAATTCCTACATAAATTATAAATTTCAAGCTTCATTTTTTTTTTTTCAAATTCCTATTTTTTTTTTTTTTTTTCTTGATTTGGAATGTAGATGGATGTAAGGAACATATACTTCAGCACATTTTTTTTTCTTCACCATTTTCGTTGTGCCTCCACACAATCAATTCTCCTTATTTCAAAATTTTTCTTTTTCTCTTTTGGAAATCTTTATATTTTTTTAAATTACATTAACACCTTACATTTTCAATTCTTCTCAATCCTTTTTTTTTTCTTTTTCTTCTATGAGAGCTTTTGTAGATTAGGGATCCCTCCAACTAGGTATACTTCTCTCCTTGTTTTCTTTATAATATTTTTACATTTTCTTACTTTGACTTCAGTTTCAGTTCTCCTTTGTCATGGCGTGGTGAACTGGACATAACAACATTGAAGACCCCAAACTTATACCCAACCACAAGTTAAAGCAGATAGATCTGAAGATGCTTGCAATAGAGATATTGGAATATGATCATCTTTTTTTCATTCTCTTTGTGCGAGATAATGAACAATGAATCCAAAGATCTTGCTATCGGTAACAATGCATGAACGATCATTAAGAATATTACACCAATGTAAGGAATCAAGTTCCCAAGTAAGGCGAATGTCAAGGGCATGCACCATTGGATCAAAGCTGCTTAAGTTTTTTTCGAATGAGTTGCAAACAACATCAATGACAACTTTCTCTTTAACCCTTAACCTTTTATATTGAGGCATACTTTGTGGCCTTTTAGAAAACAATTTGTAATACACTTACATACACAACTGAAAGCAGATGTATCATCTCAAGATTCCCAATGAAAATCAACGAGAAGAAAGGCCACCCTGTGAGAAACAACACCATGCATAATGATCTTTACTATGACTCCCCCTTTATATTTATTGCATATCCATTGGATCGGCAACATCATTGTGACTGTTGTAACCCAGTAGTAGTCAAGAAGTTGTCCATAAAAGATGAGTACACGTTTAAGTAGGAAAATGATCATTTATGTTAATTATACCATAGGTAACTATGGAGGATATTTTTTGACAAAACAACACGTGGCAATCTGGAGGAACTTTGGCTGAAGGAACGAATTACATGAAAACTTGACCGAGCATCCGAGTTAATAGTGAAGTCGATAAAAATTTAACCAAGCTTCAATGATGTGAAGCTCGGTACAAAACCAAGGAAATATGGAGTACGGAATATAACTGCTTTCACGAAAATCAAGGCAAATTCGTAAACGGGGATAACCGCTTGAACGAAAATCATGGATAAAATCTGGGAGAATCTGAGGGAAAAAACCCCTCAAATACAAAGGTACAACACATCAAAAAGGTATGAGATTTCTCTCTAAAAATACCCAATCCTACTTCTTATACTATATCCTTACTTGGGGGTCGAAGTAGTGTTGTTGTAGGCCTACCCAAGAACATAGGAAGGTTAAAGACCTTAATTAGGAGGAGTCACGAAGTAATGCAAGTTTCTACATCTACAATTTGGCTCCGTCTGTGGGATACATTTGTAGACACCCAAATTTTGAGGAGGCCTTTACAAATTTTATAAGTAAAAATCCCTAATTTTATTAATGGGCCTTAAATCCAAATTGAGTCCATTAAATGGGAACATGCCTCCTACAAGTCTGGATTTTGGGCTTTCGTAGATAAAGCCCATGATCTAACAAATTCAAGTGATCCACATATTAAGTATTAGGCCTTATATCCAAATTAATAAGTTTGGCCCAATAATAATCCATAAAATCCTTAAAATTAGATTTGGATAAATTTAGTTTTTTAAACAAATTAATTAAATATCTTTAAGTTGGGGTATAGTTGAAAAGCTAAATTATCTTTAAGTTTATAAATACAAGAACCTTTCTCATTGAGAGGGGATGGACAGAAGCACTCCTTTTAGAGAAGAAGAAGCTCTCAAGCCCTCCTCCAAAGATAAAGCAAAAGTTCTTCAGAGATTTAGAATCCGATTAAAGACAAGATCAAGCATAAAGTCCTTCTCCGAAAGATAAGAAAACTTTCTCAGCCGATAAAGCACGAAGCCCGAAGAGAAGAAAATCTACAGAAGATCAAGAACAAAGTGAAGCCAGCGTGAAAGCAACCTTCTTAGTCGAAAAAGCACGAAGCCCAGAGGGAAGAAAAGTTACATACATCACTATTTTTGTACTTGACTGTTAATCAAAGGAAACACTGATATCTGTATATCTTTTTTTTATCAAAATCAATAAAACCATTTACGATCATATTTCACAAATCTCGAGGTAGATTTGTAGAAATTTATCGTCGATAAATTTTTGGCACGCCCAGTGGGACCATCCCAACCTCTCATCTTTTAGTCAACTACAAAAACATCAACCAAATTATTGATGGCATCTTGCAACGTCAACGTTATCGCATCAGCTATTGTTGAGAAATGTAAGAAAATCAGTTCTTCCAACCTTGAATCTACTCAGGTTATCAGTCACGATTATCATATAACGCGAACAATGACAAGAACTAGTAGATCCAAGCTAGTGGAACCTCTCCAGCATCACTCCAAGAAACGTGCCACAAAAATGACACTTACAACAAAGGCATCTGGGCGGACGTTGTAGAAGATGACTTGTCAGATTTTGAATCTGATTCGAAGTCAAGCGAAGGATCATCTAGATCTCTATCGATTACTTCTCCATCGCAAACTCACACCTCTATCAGAGCAGTGATGATAGCTAAAACGCTAACAATGGAGGAACAAGTTGCTCAGATGACAGACACCATCAACAAATTGACAAAGACATTAGAAGATAAAGACATCCAAATTGCAACCCTTGTCAGCCATTTGGAAATAAGAGACATGAAGAATGAATCGAGCACTGAATCTTCACATCCTCCAGGATTCACTCATGAAGCGCACACGACCCTACACGAAGAAAAATGAGAAGACTATGTTGACTCACATAAAGTTACACAAGACCCATCACAGGAGTCTATTGCCTCACTTTCCGTTCAACAACTGCAAGCAATGATTACTAACACCATTCATGCTCAGTATGGAGGCATGACACAGTCCTCATTGGTTTATTCCAAACCCTACACTCAACGCATCGAACAAATACATCTTCCGAGAGGTTATCAACCACCAAAATTCCAATAATTCAAGAGAAAATGCAATTCAAAGCAGCATATTGCCTATTTTATCGAAACTTGGAACATTGCCGATACATTCAGTGACTTCATGGTAAAACAATTCGTTCGCTCCCTCCACAACAATGCATTCGATTGGTATACCGACTTAAAACCTAACTCAATAGACTGTTGGGATCAACTCTAAAGAGTATCCTTGGCCGCTTTTACAGTACTAGAAGAACAGTAAGTATGGTGGAGCTCGCTTCCGTTAAACAAAGGAAAGATGAACCGGTCATTGAGTACATCGAACGATGGAGAAATCTTTTCTTCAATTGCATGGATTGACTCTCCCAATCTTCTACTATTGAGATGTGTATTCAAAGGATGCACTGGCAACTCCTCTACATCCTAAAAGGAATTAAACCAAATACTTTCAAAGAACTAGCTGCTCGTGCACGCGACATGGAGCAGAGTATAGCTATGCATCAAACTCCATGACCAAGTGATTCTAGAAGACAGGAAAAGAAAGACGACAAGTCTTTCAAAACTAAAGAAATGTTTTCTACCACCACCAACAAACCTATCAATATCACAGGCAAAAGAAGAGAAGATCAGTCAAGAACTGATTCAACACAAGAAAAATGAAAGGCTTGAAAAACTCTCAAAGAGCTCGAAGCGAAAGAGTACCTATTTCCTAATGCTAACATCTTGGGCATGTTCGAAGAGTTGTTGAAATTGAAGCTCATTGAACTTCTAATACCTAAATGACCCGAGAAAGCAGGTAGCGACAATGATCCAAAATATTGTCGCTATCACAGGATGATTAGTTACCCAATTGAAAAATGTTTCGTCTTCAAGGACAAAATCATGGATTTAGCATGTCAAGGGAAAATTGAGCTTGATTATGTCAAAAATGTTGCTACTTCCAATATGACCTCTGTCACCTTTGGATCTTTTGATCCAATACTCTTGTCAAGTCCATATGCAACACACACTTCATCTTCCCAAATCCCAAAAATTCTACCTCAACCACCGCAATCCATGTCCATACATTCGGACATTAGAAAGGTCCATCCCATACTGGGGGCAAAGTCGAATCAAAGAAAGATCACTACATTTCCCATTTCACCTCAACAAGAATCGTAATCTCATTTGGGTTCAAATTCAAAGTCGAATATCTTGAAGTCTGCTTCAGTAGATGGTGAAGGGTGGACAGTTGTTACTCGTCAAGACGTTCTACACACGCGTCGACTCCTCCTACTTTAAAACCAAAGAGAAAGAGAAGATAGTCAAAATCAAATACAAGGACAAAGAAATGAAAGAGAGTAATAAAGAAGAAACCTTTCCAAGTTCTAGCCGTAGATCTCAAAGACTTCCTTCAACAACTTCCTCGTATGCTAGTTACTCTTCTAGAATTCTTACTAAAGAAACTCTTTAAGGAAGTCTGCATGGTTTCATGTCATCAAGTGAAAGCGGAAGTGCTAGAAGTTGATATTGGTGATAGGTCCAATGAACATCCTACTACTTTCAATGATGGAGATCAAAAACTTAAAAAAGACAATATCACCTCGAATATAAAAGATTCACAGGTCAACTTGAATTTTTTCAGTAAATTTCAGAAAGTTCAGCATGCTTCAAAGCAAAGCTCAACTAAATCAAAACAAAAAGTACAACCCGACATAGATCCACAATAAGACGGTATGTGCATGGCCACAATCACCTTCATTGATGAGGATCTCCAATTGGGGTCTTGACCTCATAATAAGCTTCTTTACCTCATAGGTTATGTGAGGGAGAATAAAGTTCAAAGAATTCTCCTAGATTGTGGTCGACATAGATCCACAATAAGACGGTATGTGCATGGCCACAATCACCTTCATTGATGAGGATCTTCAATTGGGGTCTTGACCTCATAATAAGCTTCTTTACCTCATAGGTTATGTGAGGGAGAATAAAATTCAAAGAATTCTCCTAGATTGTGGTTTTACGGTCAATATCATGCCAATTCGTACCATGAAATAAGTTGACATCTCATCGAATCAACTTGTTCACAATAAGATAATGATTTAAGACTTCAACTTAAGGGGTCAATGAGCTATCAGCATGATAAAAGTCAAGCTCTCTATCATAGATTTGGAGTTAATGGCGTTCTTCCACGTGATTGATTGTAAAATTTCATATCACTTGTTTCTCGATCGATTGTGGCTGCAGGAAACTGGAGCAGTACCTGAAAGCGCCCTCGATCCGCGGGGTGCGCGGATCCGCTTTTGACCCTTGAGGTTTGGGAGTCGCCACCTAGTTTAGGTCTAGGAACCATAAATGACTCTACAATGGATAAAAAAGAACTAATCTGCATAGAAATCTGAATCCGGGGATCATGTTACGGGGTTGGAAGGTGTTAGGCACCAACCCCGCCCGGCCAATGCCGGTCTCTACTTATCCCAAATAGATCTACATCGCTAATGATAAACTAGATTTAAAAAAATAATAAAAATTTACCTTTGATCTGCAAAGGTGATATTCCCTCAGATCTGAAAATAAACAGTTCCTTGTACCGTACTCCTTGCTTCGTTTTGTCTCCGGATCTGATTCCTGATCTCCGAGGCAAGGTGTCTCTTACTTGGATCTGGATGCTTTGAATTTGTGGTGGATTTTTGGGGTGTTTTTGAGAGGTTTTTGGGTGTTTTTTAGGCTAAAATCGGAGTAGGGGTGTTAGGGAAGGAGTTGGGGCTCCAAAATTAGGGTTTTGGGGAGGTTATGGAGGCTTCTTCACCTACTTTTTCTAGGGTTTTTTCTTTTATACGAAAATAGGGTGTGGAGGCTCCTATTTATAAAGTTTTTAGAAGCATTTAGGGTTTGATTAGGGTTTCTTTTAGGGTTTCAATTAGGGTTTTGACTTAGTCTTTAGGGTTTTAGGGTTTTGACTTTAGTCTTATGAGATTGACTTGATTAGTTTAGATTAGGGTTTGGATTTAGGGTTTTGACCTTAGTCTTATGAGATTGACTTGATTAGTTTAGATTAGGGTTTTGATTTAGGGTTTTGACCTTAGTCTTATGAGATTGACTCGATTAGTACCTTGACTTCAGTCTTGCTTGATTGACTTTAATTTTGACTTCAGTCTCACTTGATTGACTTTAATACCTTGACTTCAGTCTTGCTTGATTTACTTTTAATTTTTGGAGAACCCCCTTCTATTATATCTTTAATTCTTTGAACCCCCAAATGGAGGGGTCCTTAAAGAAATATCCCACGAACCCTCAACAATTTTGCCTGAGAGTCCAATTAATCGATTTTTTAGGTTCAACTTTTTAAATTAATTTCATTAATGTTTCACTTTAATTATTTAATGTTTTATTTATTAATTTCGAATTTTTTAATTATGAAAATTGTGAAATTACCGTTTTGCCCTCGGAGAGGATTTTTTACGTTTTAAGTCGTTTTTCAATGTTCCAGGATGTTTTGGAATCAGTTTTTCGTAAGGAATTCAATGGGAATGTTGGTTTTTGTCATTTATGAAGTTTTTTATATGAAATGATCGTGAACTTTATGAGGGGTATTTTCATAATTTTGTCAAATTTTGTGAAAATTGGCGAAGTGATTTACTTGGTTTCGATTTGTTGTTTTATGTGTTTGAACGGATTTTCCTAAGCGTAATGTAGGCTCTAAGGTTGTTTTGAGGTTAGGGGTATTTTGGTAATTTAATCATTTTTTGTGATTTTTATCGTGAAGCTTCTTTTTGGTTTGCAAGATGATGATTTCTATGTTTCTGAGGTCGTATTTTCCTAGCGTAGCGTGGTTTCTAAGTTTTGTCAATTCGAGATACCTCATCCGGATTTCTGAAACATATCTGGTAACAAAATAAAGCATTGGAATAGACATCCATCATTGGGAACTTTTGCGATCGGGTTGACGAGTTGATTAATCAGGCGAATGCAAAAATGGGGTGTCTACAGATGCCCCTCTTTGGCAGAGGGTTGAAGCAAACTAGATAGCAAATCTATTTTGGTAGAAAGTGCGATATCCGAATGCCAAAGCTAGTGACAGTTCATTTTGCAGCCTGATTTAGCAATTCGTCGGGGTGTCCGGATCCTTGAGGGTTAAACTCTCCCCGAACTAAAAGGTTGTCAGGTCCTCGAGCGAGAGCTCTCACTGATGGCGTCAGATCCTTGAATTTTAAAGAATTCTCCCTGACTAAAAGAACAAGTGTGCAAGTGTGTGCACTGTGTGAAACTGAGTAAAATCTGAGCATAAACTAAGCATAACTGAGCATAAATTGAGCATAAAAAAATTGAATGTCTTACTTTACCTACCCTGGGTGAAAGAGTAATAAACAATTTTTTTTTGAAAAGTTTTACTCTACCTACTCGAGGTGAAAGAGTAATGAACTATTTAGGATTTGGCCAGAATATTAGTGCAGCTGGTCACTAATAATTAAATCCTAAAGAACATTGCTACAAACCTTGCATGAAGCAATTGTGCCGAACTCTAAGAACAATTCCTTCAGTTTATTGTCATCAATGCTATCATCTAAGTTCTTCAAATACAAGTTCACCCCAAACATCTTCAGCTCTTTTATGTGAAACATTAGATATAACTCTTATCTACTCTTTATGTTTTGTTTAACATATAGGATTATAGTTCTTATTTTCCATATTTCCAACATAAGAAACTAAGTACTCTGAAATAAACTTCTTTGAACAAAATGAATGAAAAACATTTGAAATTCTAAAAAATTTTGAAAAGACATTGCTATAGTTGAATTTCAAATAATGTGGGGACCAAAAAGAACTGGTAGTAAAATAAAGCTAAAACAGTAGAATGAATCGACATGAGGTTACAAACTGCAGATGAGAAAAAAACAACTGCCTCCATTAAAGTAGTTCGATGGAACTTACACATGTATCAGAACCATGTTTGAGCTGAAAATTTTAGATGGGATTGCGCTAGAGAGCTGATGATTCAAAAATCATGGTACAAACCTTAGTGCTCGTGATTCAAAAATGTCAAAATAATTACCATCAACATAAAGGATCATAATGAAATGATGGATCAAATTCATGCTAAGATATGATGAAATTTGTACACCCCCTCCTAACCTGACATTACCCACCCGCTTTATCCTTGGCAATGTAAGTAAGAAAAATTAATAACATAAATTATTAATTGACAACTAAGAAGACTTGGGACTTACAAGTGCTTGGTATGAATTAGCAAATCCAGACCAGGATTGTTCCCATCGGAGACTAGAATGGTTCTCATAAGCTCGTTGTCAGTTAGATCCAACCAATATACAGAAAATAGATTCCCTATCGAAGGAGGTATATTTCCACTGAAGCTGTTAGAATGTAGAGATTTGTCAAGGAATGACAATGTAGAGGTTTAGAAAAATACTCTTAAAGATTGGACTATAGCAATTGAATAAGAAAGTAGATGTGAGCTTAAAGATTGGCACCTTTCAACCTAAACTCTTCAGAACATAGTTTGTAACAAAGTTAAAAGATGGGCAGTTTAGTTTTTGTCTCTCACTTAAAGAGATGGCATTGTTTAATCAAGATTCTATCTCAATTCTTGCATGATCCATGGTTGATTTCATGATTAAGAGACTTTTTTTTTTCAAATCTCTTCATTGAAATAGAAAAATTAGTTTTAAATGAAAGTCTTACAAAAATATAAGCTGTTGTAGACAGCCTATCGAGTCTGGGATTGGACCAAAGAAATTTCAACCAACCAAGATTCTGAAATGCAAGGAAAACTATTTAGTATTGTTATAGGATTTGAATTAAGCAAATTGGAGTACCAATCTTCCAAACATCAGGATTTTCTCTCATGTTTGACAGTTTCTTCAAATTCCCAATTGTTTGTGGAATAGGTCAGATCCTTATTGTAAGATAGATCCCTACATAGATCAATCAGTAATCAGATATGAATTTATTCGGAAAAAATAAAATAGAATTAGTTTTCTATTACTAGGGAAGAAAGTGAACTACAAAGAGAAGACATAAAGGACTTGTAACTTGGACAAAGTCTGAATATCTCCGGATAGCTGACCTTTCAGTCCCATACTCGATAATTGTCTGGGATGAAATCAGTTGGGTAAGTATTTCAAGTATTCCAAAATGAAAAGATTGAAGAACCAACATAAGTGATAGAAAAAGAAATTAAAACAAAGACCTACATGAAGATGACATGTGAATTGGTGCAATGGATTCCCTCCCAACCATCACCACAAGGATCTAATCCCTGCCAATTTGGTGGAATGTTCTGTCATAGATTCTTGAAGGACATTAAAGCAGCACCTATATCATAATAACAAGGACTTACATTGAATTAGCAAGTTTTTCTTTGTTTCAAATGTGTTCAAATTTCAAGACAAGATTTAACTCCCTTTCATTATGTAGACACCCCATTTTTGCATATGCCTAATTCGACAATTCGTCACTCGGTTACCGTGAATTCCTAATGATGATCACAAAGAACTCGAAGGCTTGTGAGTACTGTCCCTGACTTCCTTCGTTTCCAGTCTTTTCATCTCCCCTACTTGTTACGACTCGACATAGAAATTTACACACGCTTAGGATCGCTACACCTTACATTTAACTTAGCAAGCACGTACGTTTAGGTTCGCTACACAGTTCGATAACCCAGAGACCTTGCTACGCTAGGAAAACATGACTTTGAAACTTAGAAATAATCACGTCGGAACTTAAAGAAACTTCACGTTAAAATTCGTAAAAATCTACAAAAATCGACAAAATGACAAATATACCCTTTATAAATTTTAAACCTCCAAAAGACCTCAAAAGCACCTCCATTGCACTCAGGATAGGATTTTGGGTCTAACGGGATTCAAACCGACGAAAACAGAGAAAATTAGGAAAACTCATAAAAAATGACCGAAATGCCCTTCAACCTCCATACTTAACTTAGAGATCCCAATCCTTAAGAAAATGTAATAAAAGTCGAAATCCGGTTAAAAATCCAATTTAAATAAAAATAAAACTCAATTAAAAAAAAAGAATCAAACAATTAAAATTAAAATTCAAATTCAAAATTAAACAATCAAAATTAAAATTAAAAACCAAACAATGAAAATAAAATCGAAATCTAATCAACAAAGTTAAAATTCAAAATCGAACCCCATCAAAAAATTTTAAAATCGATCAACCAATTGAACCAAATTTAAAATCGAATCCAATCAAAATCAATCGATCAAACGAAACCTAATCAATTAACCCAATGAAAATTAAATTGACCAATCAAACAATCGGGAAAAATTAAATCAACCAAAATTAAAATCCCATTGACAAAATCAAAATGAACCAATCAAATAAAAATAATAACAAAAAAATTTTCCAATCAAAATTAAAATTTTAATTGATTATAGGAGAACCACCGTACTACGAGTACCGTGGAATCCCCACCTACATTCTCCGAAAAAGAAATGAGGCAAAAAAGGGAAAAACATGTAAAGAGAAAAAAAGAAAAATGAACAAAAGAATTAGAAAGAAGGATGAAATAGAAACTGATTTTCTATATAAAGAAGGACGTCTCCTTCTTCTTGCTCTCTCTAATCTTCAGCTTCTTCTTCCTTCACGTCTCTCTCTCTCAATGTCCTTGGGCTGAACTTGCAACACAGCATGGCTGCTGCAATAACAGAAGGTCCCTCTCTTCTCTCTCTCTCTCTCTCTCGCTCTTGGACATCCAGATTTGCTGCCTAGCTCCTCTCCACGTCCTCCTCTTGCTGCCCCATCCTTCATCTCCCTAGGCTGGTTGTTGTACCAATGCCCAGTCTTCATCTTCTTCGATTGGCTACTGTACCAATGCCTTAGCAATCTCCTCACAGCACTGCAAAGCAACATAGTGATGTCTTCATCACCTTCAACAGCCTTCTCTGCAAAACGTGGCTATTGCAGCCATCTGTCCAGCTCCCCCTAGATCAATCTTCGCCTCATGTGTTAGCACGTTTCCTACGACCCCATTGTAGCATTCTCTCTGTCCTCATCATTCTAGCAAACCAGTAACACGATCCTCTCAACCATCATCTTCTTCCGTACACAACCAACTAGCCTTCTCAAAGTGTTAGGAATATTCACAAGGATTCAAGTCATATCTGAAGGAATCGGCACCCACTATTCTTCTTTATAGGTCGGTTCATTATTAGATTATATATTATTTTTTATTTATTTTATATTTTGATCACCTTTTTCTTTTCGTTCTTCACTACACTATTTTTCTCCTCTCTGTTTTCATATGGTTAAAAGTACCCCTACATTGGCATGCCACATTAATTTTTGATGTTATGGTCATTATGGGGTTTATTATAACAGAGATTTTTTATGTTCATGGTGTTACGTAATGATTTTGTCGTGCTTAGAGGAAATACACCATTTTACCTTTTGGTAATTATTTTTGATATATTAATAGGATTAGGAGATAATTTCATATATATATATATATATATATATATATATATATATATATATATATATATAGATAATATATATATATGTATGTATTTTTTATGTTTTTCTTATGGTAGGATTAGGAGGGTATTTCTTATTTTATGTAATTTTTTTTTATTGATATGGTTAGGCTAATTTTTTTAGGAATTACTTTTTATGTTTTGTTCATTTTTTATCCTTTTTGCATGCCTATAAGATTAGAATAATTTCTTGGGTATTGTTCTAGGTCTTTATTTGTTTTGCATCTCAATAGGGGTTAGGAGGATATTTTGTTTATATATTTTTTGTGTTTTTTTGCATATCGATAGGATTAGGAAAGAATTTGTTTTGCTTTTGTCTTTATTTTTATTTTTATTTTTTATATACCCTTTTTTATGAACATGTGATGACATGATCCTTGTATTTAAGCATGATGGTCCTATACTTCTACAATGAGTTGTGATGATATATTTTTTAGCATGACAAGTATGCATGTTGTTGAGTGATAGTTATTTTGACAAAATCGAAAATCATGTATGCCTGCTTGTTTGGTTAGTTTAAGGATTTGATGAATATATAATTTTTCTTATGGGTTTTTCTTGTAAATTTGAAAATTTTGTGCAATGATATGTGTCAATCTCCAATTTGGTAAGTGTGATAACCTGAATTCTTTGTTTCTGGCAAATTTCCAATTTGGTGATTCTTGGCAAATCCATAACTTTCTAATTTGATAATTCATTTTCATACAATCCTCCTTTTAGAAATTATTTGCAGGATATTGGAAAATTCATATTTGGAAATCTTTTAATCGGAGGTTGCATAATTTTCTATTTTGGGAAAGACACATACTTGTAAATTTTCATTTTAGGAAATTCATATTTTATCAATTTCCCAATTTAGAAGATTCTGCATCCTTGTATTTAAAATGTTCACATTCATGGAAATTTGGGAGTTTCAAATTTAGAAACATACATTTTTGGAATGTTCTATTTTAGAAAATGTATCTTTTAAATTTTTAATTTAGGAATTCAGCATATATCTCTTGAATTCTAATTTAGGAAATTTTACGTTCCTAATTTGAAAATATTATAAGTCCCAATTTGGCAGGTTTCTATTTGTAATCTTCCCATATAGAATATTCTCATGAGTTTCTATTTTGGACAGCTTGCGAAATACTTGCAGGTGGAATTTCTTAATTGATTTCAGGTCATGGAGCTAATTAGGGCTTTTTCAAACCCTTCCATATTTTGTGAAATTCAAAGAATAATCATGTAACAGTTGGGACAATTTTTAGCCATAGGATTTGTTTGGAAAATCCAACATAAATTGATGATGATGATTGGACTGTGACCTTGACCGTAGTCTTTGTATGTTGACTATAGGATGATTTTGGATTGTAGTAAAGATCGATCATCTTAATCGAGCAGGTTCGGTGCCTAACACCTTCCAAAACCCGTAATTTGACCCCTTACCCATCTCTTTGATTTGTGGATCGACCCATATCCATTTGAAGTTATTTTGGTTCCTAGACCTAAACTAGGTGGCGACTCCCATTTCTCAAAAGTCCCCCATTTACAAATCGGATCCCTATCCACTATTTAGTGAAAAAGGGTCGAGGCGATTTAACATTAGTGTGTGAATGAATTACAAACAAACCATATGTGAAGTTTAATACATATAATTGATGAGAAACTAGAGACAACAATGATACCACATACCATCTCCAATGTTGCTCTCTGCCATTACAGCCCAAAGTTGGAACATGAGAGCGGCTAGACAGGCCTTGGTTGTTTAACCCATTGGAAAAAAAACAAACATTAGAGCGAGCAGAAACCTAAAGTTGGTCTCTGCTATGTATTGTAACACTGTTCTTCAACACATACTTGTTAATATCAAGATTTTCCCACCAAAACCATACTTCCCCATGTCCTAGCTGATTTCCTCAAAGTATTTCCCAATTAAGCGTTTCTTTTGGACGAACTTCACATTGGATAAAATATCCAAGGACAACTCGATAGCCTGATTGAAACCACTTTCACCTCCATAAGAAATGTCAACTACATTCAATAACTTGGCTTGGAGACAAGGATAAAGAAACCCATCGCATATCCTGTTGAAAGTATTCCAACAAGGTTGAGTACGAAAGGTCCCTTTTAAGGTCATTTAAGGAGATGATACGCTTAATTCCATCTTCCAAGCATTTTCAAAGTTAAAAGGAATTAAGATAGATGAAGCAATCCTTAGCAAAGTATATGGCAAGCCATCCTACAACACTTTAAGCAACTGCAGTTCTCATGGCCTGTTTCCACTTCATGAAACAAAATTAAAATTTTGTGATCCAAAAAATACTAAGTATGTTAGATATTGTTAGTGTTGTGCTCTTCTTACTCCTTTTTAACTGATGAAATTAGTAATAGACCTACTCGTGATCGTATCAATCATTGCTCCAATAGTCAATATGGATCCGACAATTGATTATTGTATAACAAGACACCCAAAACAGAAAAAAAAAAATGCAAATTCATCACGACTATTTGGAGAACCTTGTTTTCGCCATTTAATTGTATCTATTTCTATATATTTTCTTAAGATTTATGTTTTAAATTTTTTCATCCTACCTCAAATCAAATATAACCTTCACATTTCCTATCAAACTAAAGTTTTCTTTCTCATTGGTTCCATCATAACTCTTTGTTGTACATGCTCAAACTATCTCAATCGACTTCTCTAGTAATGAAATTATGTGTTTTTATTAGGAATTAACAAACTAATGATTAGAAAGGCATTTTATGTTGAAATCTACTAAAGAGAAATGAGGTATGTAATTAATCAAAGTCAAACCTTTAGATTTTTTCACGACTCTTCCATATCTTCGCAGCACTTACAAGCATTGCTACCTGTGCGTTATGCCCACAAGCAGACCTGAAAACAAATGCAATACTTTAGGTAAATTATATTGCTGAAAGTATGCCAAATCCTAATGATATCCATATACAAAGGTGAAAACTATAAATCAAAACAATGACCATCAAGTCTAATGCTATCGATTCTTCTATGGGAGAAAAAAATTACTAACCTGATTGCTATGTTCCTTCAAAAAATATCAAAGAAGTCCAAAGCTTTCTATGATGAATTCAGGTTTTGACTCGAAATTGATTTGAAAAGTTACATCTATTGGATCAGAGACAAGAATATTCAATCAATGAAGATTGTCCTTCCCACATTGATTGAATATTCATGTCCCCCTGTAACAGCAAGAAGCTCTGAAACATTGGTTAAGGGCAGCACAAGCAGATTTTTCGAAAAATACGAAACAATATTTAGGAAATAAACTAGAACAATATTCAAATCTATAAAATCATTGGGATATATTATCAAAATTTTATTTGTTCTTAGATTTTGTTTCATCGCGCAAAATTAACAAATTTGGAAAATAAAAAACCAAAATGAATATATTTTGTAGAATAAAAAATCCTAGATTTCATCTTCAACAATCAGAATAGTATTATGAATCCACCAACCAAAGAGAGAAGAGAGATCGACTCACCTTAAAAATAAACAGAGAAATTTCAAGAGGTTAATGGCTCCTTCTTCTCTCCATCGTTCCAATGTTGAAAGATTGAGAGATTACTTCGACAGATCAGAGACAGAGAGAGATAAATTCGAGATAACAAAAAGAGAGAAAAAGAAAGATTAGAGGGTGAGATGAGATCGAGGGAGAGAGAGAGAGATCAGAGACTACGAAAGATGAGATCGAGAGAAATCGATCGAGAGCGACAGAGTAATAGAGAAAGGAGAGTCCCAATAGTTGTTTAACGGGGAAAAACATGAAATTCGTGGTCTACTAACCGTCAAATTTGGGCTCAAAAATACGTCGGGCGAGGCCTAACAATTTTTATGTCAAATTTTGAGATTTTTACGTAGTGTGAACTACCACAAACTGATCAAATTCATGGCTTAACTACAACACAAGTCAAACTTGTTTAAGCTGGAGAAAAAGTTTCATTCATACGAGTAGGGCTAAGGTATACACCAAAGACTCCAATCAAAATTTCTAAGATGAAGACAGCTTGTTCACAATATACTACAATAGAAGTGATTGGTGAGTCTATAAAATAAACACCAGCTCTAAGGACATCGGTCTTTGATCGAATTGGTGGTCATATCTCGACCGCATCAATATTTGATCGATTGGGTGCTTTAGATGATTATCATGATGTACAAGTTCATAAATCTCGTGTGTTTGCATTATTTAGACTTGGTGGGAATGTTAGAGTAAAAATACAAAAAGAATCACAACGCTGTTGTCTACATTTAAGCATGCAAGTATACGTATCAAAACAAGTAATAAAGTGATAAGAAAGTACCGTTCCCACGGAAACTAAATACCAATCTATTGCTAATTACCAATTTATCTCAATCTAATTTTATCCAAACAAAAGTAAAAATAGAATTTAAAGCTAAACAAGAAAATAACGCAGATAATAAATTTGAAGTTTAAAATCAATGAGTGATGAAATCTAGGTTTATAATTTCCCCCAAACAATCCACTTGATTTAATTCTCCTTCCCTCTATGATAAATTAATCCACTATGATTGTCATCCAAGAACACTAAATTCTCTACAAGCCTCTTCCGATGGTCATATAAAAATACCCTTCTGGACTAACTCTCTATATGCGTATGAGAATCAAATAAAGAAGAATTCATTAAGAATAAGTTCTCATAAGGAATGCACATGCAACCTGAGTATATTCCTATCTCAAATTAGTATATGTTAATCTATCTAGGTCATGAACACAAAATAACTCTGCGATATTATTAAAGTTCATCAAATCAATTCAATCAATGATCAGTTAATCAAATCCCATTAAACATTGGATAGAATAAACAATCACATGTGAGATCATAGAAGAAAGAAAGAAAATTAATCAAATATCATGAATGGGTTTCATTATAACCCTAGAATAGAAATTAGTTCTTCATTGAAAAAAAAACAAAATCAGAAAAGTATTTAGCCATTCTTAGATTACAAAATTAGGAGAAGAGTTAAAGTTAAGGAAGATAAAACTCAAGAGCCGATCTCCAATTCCCGTCCTCCTTCTCAATCTTCTGCCTCAAAGAAAAATCCCAAAACTTATGTCCCAAATAAGGGTTAAACTTTCCTATTTATAGTTATGGAGTCATTAGGGTTTAAGAGTCCCAAAATCCGTCTCTAATTCGGTCCCCAAAAATTAACGTGTAAAGCTGGAAACGTAAGTAGGCCATGGCTTCAAAACATGTCATGCCGCGGCTTATATTTTCATATTTCTGTTGTGCAATTCTTGAATTCCCACTGCGGCCTCATTTTCTATCAAGTTGCGGCTTGAAGACTTTTTAGCTTGTATGCTTAGCTTCCTTCTTCCGAGAATGAACCAATTTGGATCCAGAATTTCTCTTAACGTATGCAAACATCCCAATGTTCCATATTGTTCCTAATCTGTAAAATAAGCATAAAAATCAAATAAAAACACCTAATTACATAAAAAGTATAAAATAAACTAAACTTAACTAAAAACAACTAAAAGACTCTAAAATTAACAAAATATTATATTTAAAAGTGGGTAATTCGTAGATATAAAACCTACTCATCAAACGCCGACCCAAGTGAAGAAATAAACATGTTGAGCATAAAGATAATAGTGGCTAGCATAACACTATTCCATCTCACATGAAATGACAAGCAACTTAGAGGTCTCTATATTAGATGCATTAGTTGTGAAACAACGTACCATCATCCTCACAAACCAAGCGAGCAACAGTCAAGATTCAACTATTGAAACAAATAATTCTGAAGATGTCGTTTCGATAAATCACATTACCATTGAGGAATACCCTGAAGGAGATTCTACATCGTCAGATGAAGAACTAAAAAATGCTCCACCGATCTTTGAAGAAGGCGGACAAGCCATTATTGACGACTTGAAAGAAATAAATTTTGGGACAATTGAAGAGTCGCAACCCACGTTCGTCGACACTTTTCTAAAACAGCATGAAGAATCCGAGTACTTTAAGTTGCTACAAGAATACAAAGATGTCTTTGCTTGGACTTACAAAGAAATGCCAGGACTTGTTCCGAAGATGACTGATAATCAACTCGTAGTCAAACACAAAGTTCACCCAATAAAATAGATCCAACGTTATTTTCGATAAGAATTGGTACTATAGATTGAGACAGAAGTTAACAAGTTGATTGAAGCTAGTTTCATCTGAGAAGTAAAATATCCAACCTGGATTTCCAACATATTTCCACTAAGAAAAAAAATGAACAGATTTGAGTGTGTGTCGATTTTCGTGACTTGAATAATGCATATCCAAAAGACGATTTTCCACTCTCAATAATAGAATTTATGATTGATGCGACTACAGGACATGAAGCTTTGTCTTTCATGGATGAATCTTCTGATTACAATAAAAATTGAATGTCGTCAAAAGACGGGGAGCTTACGGCTTTTCGTACCCCAAAAGGTATATATTGTTACAAAGTTATGCCTTTTGGACTTAAGAATGCTAATTCCACTTACCAACGAGCTATGTAGAAGATCTATAATGACATGTTACATGACAAGGTTGAATGTTATGTTGATGACTTAGTAGTAAAGTCTAAGAAAAGAGAAGATCACTTACAATATTTATGTGATACCTTCGATAGATTGCGACGGTACCAGCTGAAGATGAATCCACTAAAATGTACTTTTAGAGTTACCTCAGGTAAATTCTTAGGATTCGTGAATCGACATCGTGGCATTGAAATTGATCGAAGCAAGATTGAAGACATCTAAAAGATGTCAGTACCAAAAAATATTCATGAACTCAAAAATCTACAAGTCTGACTAGCTTACATTCGTAGATCTATTTCAAATTTAGCTGGACATTGTCATCCCTTCAGTTAATTGATGAAGAAAGATACATCATTTGAATAGGATGAAGATTGTGAGAATGCTCTGAAAAATATCAAAGAGTATCTTCTTAAGCCTCCTATACTTTCTATACCAATTCCCGAATAGCTATTGATTTTCTATATTAGTGCACAAGAAATGTCACTGGGAGCATTGCTGACTTAAAAAAATGATAAAAGAAAAAAAAGTGTACACTACTACTTGAGTCGAGCTCTTGTTGGAACAGAAGTATTGTTCACCCATCGAGAATGCATGTTTAGTGCTCATCTTTGCCACAAAGAAACTTCGACATTACATGTTATCACACACAATCCGACTCACTGCGTGAGCTGATTCATTTAAGTACATCATGACAAGACTAGTCTTCTTGAGAAGACTAGTAAAATGGGCCCTTCTTTTATCAGAATTTGAGATTATTTACATCCCTCAAAAAACTGTAAAAGGACAAGTATTAGTCGATTTTCTTGTTGATCATCCTATTCCGGCTGAATTGGAATTGTCTCTCAATTTACTTAACGAAGAAGTATTCTCTATTGATGTACTTCCACCTTGTAGAATGTTCTTTAATGGCGTAGCTAGAAGAGATGGAGTGGAGGCAGGTGTAATTTTTACCCCACAAAATAAGGTATTGTCGTTCTTGCTTGCTTTGACAAAATTATGTTCAAACAATATTGCAGAATACCAATCTCTAATCATTACTTTAAAACTCAGGTTAGAGGTGAAGTTACACCAACTCTATGTGTATAGGGACTCGCAACTTATCATTAACCAACTCTCAACAGAGTATGATGTTCTAAAGCATGAGTTAGTACCTTATCACCACTATGCTGTACAACTTATCAGTCAGTTTGAAGACGTCATCATCAGGCATATACCAAGAGTTGAAATCAAGCAGGTTGACGCTTTAGCTAGTCTTGCTGCAAGTTTAACTATATTAGAAGGAAAGATAATGAGTATCCCTAGCTGCCATAGGTAGGTATTACCTTCTCTGATAAGTAAAAATTGTGAGCCACGTAAAGCAAACACGTCGAAATAATCGAAGTCAAAGATTGGAGACAGTCGATTATCGATTATTTATAGTATGGAAAACTGCTAGACAATCAAAAACACAAAATCGAAATATGTCGTAGGGCACCTCGATTTTTAAATTTCAATTGATTAAAACATTTAAATATATATATATATATATTGTTTGTTCTTGTAGTAGAATTACAAAGCAAATTCGAACATGGATAGTGTTTTCCAAATTTGAGGACTTTTCATGATTCTTAAACACAAAGTTTGAAACGGACAGAAAATACAACTCTTTGGATTGGAAAAGAATGATGACCGTTCGTAAAAGAGCTCAAATATGTCAAAGTCACTCGAACTTAATTTAAAAGCATCAAGGACGCGTTATCGTCAGTTACACATCAGAGAATGCATCTTTGATGGGGCATTTATAGGCACCAAAATTTTGAGGATGCCTTTAAAAGTTTTATAAATAAAAATCCCTAATTTTATTAATCGGTCATAAATCCAAATTGAGTCCATTAAATAGGAACGTGCCTCTTACAAGTTTGGGTTTTGGGTTTTCACAGATAAAGTTCATGATCCAACAAATTCATGTGATCCACATAGACTTTTTTCTCTTCTAATGAGATTACAAGTCCGAGCCCAGGATACGTGAGATGAGTTTCCTCGTCTGCTTTGCTCATGAACCAGACAGCTCACAATGTCCATGAACCACAAGTTGGGGTAAAGCAAGCATCACCACAACTGAAAACTATTACTGATCAACTTGTCTTACAAGATCTTTATGCATAGATGATAGAACAGCATCAAGTGTTCCAGTAATGTAAAGTGACATAACCTGCATTTTGAATCATTTGAGACAGTTAGCATTTCGAAGTCTAGGTGAGGCCCTAAGCAAACTCCATCTCCATTGAAGCTCTCGAAGTTGCTGTTGAAGAACAGGTAGTGAGGCTTATGTATGAAGTTTGTCCGGAGGTGGAATTTTTTGAAGCTTAGCTGTTCGTTATTTTGCCTCACCTGGTTTCTTTTGGGATGATTGGTGGTAAATCCTTTGATGAGGCTGTTGGGGGGAAAGCTCATACTCCTCAACAGATCAACCACAGACCCCTTCATCCTATCACTCGGTGGCATGGTGAACCAGCTATTCACTTCCATGAAGAAGACATTGAGAAGGGCTCTAACAGATTCAAGTTCGCTTTAGTGGGGAAATTTTTCAAAAATAGTTCTACCAAACTGTTCAGGCCTGATATTGAGATCATCAGGAAGGAAATTGCTAGATGGAATTTATCGGAGAGCTGTGAATCCATCACCATTGATTTCCTCCATGTTCTTTTCAATTTTTCTTCCTATGCTGACATGAAGATGATCTGGATTAAAGAGAGGTTGTTCTGTTCGAAGTATGTTTTTCGAGTTTTCAAATGGACTCCTCTGTTTCGTCCCTCGGATGTTGATCCAACACTAATCCCTTGGTGGATTTCCTTCCCCAATCTTCCTTTTTTCTGTTATGAAGAAGTCAACCTGATTTCTTTGGCTTCAGTAGTGGGAGAAGTCCTAGCCATAGATCTAACTACCAAGAAAGGTACTAGGCTGAATGGGGCCCGTGTTTGCATCATGTTAAATCTCTTTTCAGTCCCTCCAAATCGTGTTTGGATAGGAGTTGGTGAGTCTGGTTTTTGGCAGAATATAGATTTTGGTGCTTTACCTCCTTATTGTTCTTTATGTTTCAAACAAGGTCACAATGCAGTAGACTGCAGAATGGGTGCTCCGAAACCAAAAAATTCTTTTGAAGTTAAGCTCACAAGAAAACCAAATGCTGACAAAACAGTTAAAGATTGGTGTACCATTGGTCCTTTGGTGATTAAAGATAATTCAAGAGCGTGTGATGTCCCTACTAGATTTGCTCCGATTTTAGGGAAGGGGAAGGAGACAGCCGTGGGGGAAGTTTCGGCCGACTCAGACTCGAACGTGGCCATCACTCGTCATCAGTTGACTATGGGAGGAACTTCAAGGGTGAATGAGGATACACAAACTACAGCTTCGAATGCCTCGAAATTCAAGGGATATCTTCAGATTTGGTATCAAGGCCTACTAATGGGAAATCCTCGGTGGATGAAGGTGCAAAGTTACATGAATCAAATAAAGATAGTCCTACTGTTACGGAATCTCTTGGTTGCAAGTCTGGAAATGCAAACCCAGAATTAGAAGTTGCTCTTTTCACAGAAGATCTTGGAGAGAAGTTTGCTGACCTAGAGGCAATGGCTGATCCGGATAAGCAGAATTTGGTTGAGCCTAAGGACTTGGTCTCTGTTATGAATATGGTGGATATCGAAGGAGACTTGTTCGCCTATCCTAGGCTTCCTCAAGATTTGTCCAAGAATTGCCCTTTTGCGGATTCAAATGGCACTTCATTTATTGTTGGTCCTGTAGGTTTGAATGACAAGGTGTTCTCTTTGGTTACTAGAAGGAAGAATCGTAGGTATTTCTCCTCCTCGGAACCAAACTCTCCAACGATTGATGGTATTCGAAGAATGGCACGGCGGGGTTTCTCTTTTTCCCAATGACTCAAGCCATAATTTGGAATATTAGAGGTATCATGAATACCTCCTCTTTTGACAGATTAAGGAGAATGAAGTCTAAAGTTAACCTCTTTTTGTTGCAATTCTGGAACCCATGTCTAGGAAGTTAAATAATTTCAACTACATCAAATCTTCTCTAAAAGCTACTAGTGCCTTTTGTAACTCCGAGGTGGGTTCCATTTGGTTTTTTTAGTTTGGTAACCCAGCCCTTATCAGGTTATCTCATGCAGATGATCAATATCTCTTCTTTGAAGCATCCATTAATGGCTCCCCCGTTAAAATTTGTATCGTTAGAGGGAGTTGTTTAGTTATGGATAGAAGAGTTTTGTGGAATAGTCTGGAAAATTTCTTAGCTCCTTTAGATATTGCTATTGTTGTTGGAGATTTCAATACAATAACTAGTGTTGAAGAGAAAAAAGGTGACCGTCATCCTATTTTGACTTCCATGGAGGATTTTCAGGATTGTATCTCCAACACAGGTCTAGTTGATGTAGGTTATTCTGGTAATCGCTTCACTTGGTGCAACAATAGACATCACAAGAAGCGAATTTGGGCTCGTCTTGATCGAAGTCTATTCTCACCTGCTTGGTTCTCTACTTTTGGGAATCGTTTGGTCTCCCATTTCCCCAGGCTTTTTTCGGATCACTGCCCGCTTATCCTCTCTATTGATTTGCACTTTTCTGGGCCTCGCACTTTTAAGTTTCTTGATTTTTGGGCTAAAAGGGATGATTTCTTAGAATTTGTGAAAAATAGCTGGGATCCGAAGGCAGAGGGATCTCCTTTATACAGATTCTTCGTTAAGCTTAAACGCCTCAAGAGCGATTTAAAGGCTTGGAATGCAAATGTCATTGGTAATTTAAACAAAACTCTAAAAGACCTAGCAGAAAAAGTTGCCCTTCTGGAAGGTAATTTAGAAGAAGGTGAATGGAACTAAGATACCTACATTGCCTGTCAAAAAGTGAAATCTGATTATTTTTCTATCATCAAAGATTTGGAATCTCTTTGGCGGCAAAAATCCAGAGTCTCTTAGCTCAAGGAAGGGGACCAGAACACTCATTTTTTTCACATGTCTACGAAGGTCAGGAGCTTAAAAAACAAAATTCGGAGTATTAAAACTATTTATGGTGTTCTTTTGGAGGAACAAGAAGCAATTGGTAAAAGTGCGGCTGAAGAGTTTGAATCGTTATTGTCTTCATCTAATCCAGATATTGATAGCCCTTTTTGGGAGGTCATTCAGCCTTCTGTCTCGCCTGAGATGAACTCGCATCTTGTCAAAATGCCAGATGAGGAAGAGGTTTGGGAGGTGATAAAGAATATGAAAAACTCGGGAGCTCCTGGTCCGGATGGGTTTTCTGCTCTTTTTTATCAAAAGGCTTGGACAATCATTAAATCTGATCTGATGACTGCGGTTGTTAATTTCTTCCAAGAAGGTATGATTCCCAAAGCCATTAATTCAAATTCCATTACTCTCAACCCTAAAGTTGAAACTCCGACTTCCTTTGCCCAATTTCGGCCTATTAGTCTTTGTAATTTTTTCTATAAAATTTTGTCAAAGATTGTGGCTAATAGGATTGGGTTATGCCTTCTTGATCTAATCTCAAAGGAGCAAAGTGCGTTTGTAAAAGGTCGTAACATTTATAAAAACGTCATTTTAGCTCATGAGATTATGAGAGACTTGAACAAAAAATATCCAGGGGGTAATGTGGCTCTTAAAATAGATATGTCCAAGGCTTATGATCGAATGGAATGAGTGTTCATTTTTGAAGTTCTTAAAAGATTCGGGTTTTGTGAAGGATTTGTAAAGCTTATTAAAGGGTGTGTCTCGAATCCTCATTTTTCGGTGTTAGTTAATGGGATCTCCTTTGGCTACTTCAGTGCTTCTAAAGGTCTCATGCAAGGTAAGCCTTTGTCCCCAGCTCTTTTAACTTTAGCCGAGGAGATATTGAGCAGGGGTATTAACAAGATTATGGACATGGGTCTAGTCGAGAGATTTGCTGGATCAAGCAGAATGGCTATCCCCTCTCATCTTTTATTCACGGATGACATATTCATCTTTTCCAAAGCCTCAAAGAAATCTCTTGTTAATCTGCATTTATTCTTAGTTGAATATCAAAGGATATCCGGGCAAGCCATTAATGTTGATAAAAGTAAGTTCTACTTGGCCCACGATTCTTTGACTTCTAGAAGACGTTCTGTTCAGGCTATCCTCAGCTTTGGAGAAGGTTCTCTTCCATCTTGTTATCTGGGTGTCCCTTTGGTCTCTTCAAGATTGACTAGGGAAAGTTGTAATGAGTTCGTTGAGAAAATTATCAAAAAGACAGCTAGTTGGAAGTCGAAACTTCTCTCGGATGGAGGTAGGCTCACCCTCCTAAAGCATGTTCTCGGTTCAATGCCTATCTACCTTTTATCCATCCTCCAGATCCCAAAACATGTCACTGATTTGATTGAAAAGCATTTTGCCAAATTCCTGTGGGGTAGCATTGGAGAAAATAAAAAATTGCATCTTCTTAATTGGGATAAGGTGGCAGAGCCAAAAGAAGAAGGGGGTTTAGGTATTCGGTGCCTAGTAGATATCCACAAAGTAGGTATGCTGAAATTATGCTGGAAGATGTTAACAGAGAAGGCATTATGGTCTGAGTTCTTGCATGGTAAGTATCTGAATAATAAAAGCTTATATCAAGCTGATTCTAATCAGAAATCTTCCATGATTTGGAAGTCTATGGTGCATCAAATGGCCCCTCTTCTTAGAAATTCAAAATTCTTAGTGGGTGACGGTGCTTAGATCTTCTTCATGTTTCACAACTGGCGAGGATCATGAGCCTTAGTAGAACATTTCTCTTGTTACTCGGATAAAGCTTCTCTTAAGAAAGTTTGGTCTGCTCATGGTGGATTTGATTTGGAAAAAATTTCTCTCTTATTCAGCCCTGAGGTGGCTCATTTTACTTCAAATCTAATCATTGAGAAAAACATATCCGACAGATCGATTTGGCTTCATACTACTTCCGGTCTCTTTTCCTCTTCAACGGCTTAGAATTGTATAAGAATCCAAGGTCAACAAGCTGAATCTTGGAGGGTGCTTTGGAGCTTGAAGATTCCATCAAAAATTATAGTTTTTAACTGGAAATTATTTCACAAAGTAGTTCTGGTTGATGGTCTTCGAAAGCAAAGAGGACGCGTTTTAGCTTCTCAATGCCCCCTCTGCAAATCTGCAGAGGAGACATTGAATCATTTATTCTTCATATGCCCTTTTAGTATCACAATATGGGGTTTATTCTGTAGGGATCAAGGTCTTCTTCCTCCTAGGAGAGTGTCTTTCTCCTTTATGCTCTTATGGACAAAAAATGCCTCAAACTACAGGGAAGCTATAACTCTTTGGATCGTCACGTGGGAGATTTGGATTACTAGAAATTCTACAATTTTTTATGGTGTTTTTAGATCAGTGGCTGGAGTTAAAAGAAAGATTGATGCTTGGCTATTTGAATTAAAAAATCCTCAGATTTTTAATGGTTTACCTAAGGTCCTCTCTGTTAAGTGGAGCAGGCCACCTACCGGCTGGGTTACACTAAATGTGGATGGTTCAAGCTTAGGAAACCCCGGTACAGCTAGAACGGGATGTGTAATTCGTGATCATGAAGGATGCTTGATAAAAGCATGCTGTGTTTTCTTAGGCCAAGGAACAAATTCCCTTGCTGAATTCATTGCAGTGTTGCATGGGGTGCAGCTCATTAATCTCAATGGTAAGAAGTTGTTAATTGAATCAGATTCGTCCCTTCTCATTGGAGCTCTCAAAGGTAGGAGATTCCCTTGGTTTCTTGAGCACATTATGGCTAAGTGTCTACTTTTACTCAATGAGATTGAATGGGACATAAGGCATGTCTTTAGAGAGGGGAATAATGTGGCTGATGCGTTAGCGATCTATGCCTCTTCATCTCGTTCTTCCGAGTCTTTTGTCCTTGTAAATTCTCTTCCTTTAGTGGTAAGGCGGGCTTTTATTGGAGACCTCTTGGGTCTTCCAAATACCCATCTTTTGTAATTCCCTTTTTAATATTATTGCTGGTTTATCAAAAATAAAGTATTGAGCCTTATATCCAAATAAATAAGTTTGGCCCAATAATAATCCATAAAATCCTTTAAATTGGATTTAGAAAAATTTAGTCTTTGAAACAAATCAATTAAATCTCTTTAAGTTGGGATATAATTAAAAAGCTAAATAATTTTTAAGTTTATAAATACAAGAGCCTCTCTCATTACGAGGGGATGGGGATCACTTTCTCTCAGAAGACAAAAGCTTTCCCTCTGAAGAAGAAAAAAAGCTCTCAAGCCTTCCTCCAGAGATAAAGTAAAAGTTCTTCAAAGATTCAGACTCCGATTAAAGAGAAAATCAAGTGTAAAACCCTTCTCCGAAAAATAAAAAGACTTTCTCAGTCGTTAAAGCACGAAGTTCGGAGAGAAGAAAATCTACAGAAGGTCAAACACAAAGCGAAACCAATGTCAAAGAAACCTTCTCAGTCGATAAAACGCGAAGCCCAGAGAGAAGAAAAGCTACATACATCACTATATTTGTACTTGACTTTTAATCATAGGAAACACTGAGATATGTATCTCCTTTTTTATCAAAATCAATAAAATCATTTACGATCATATTTCATGAATCTTGAGGTAGATTTGCATAAATTTATGGTCAACAAATACGTTACAAAGAGAAAAATGACCAACATGGTGAGAACGAGATGTAAAAAATGTGGAGAGTTGACGAATCCCTTATCGATAGACCCACCACCGATACCATAGGATCCACTGTTGACGTTGCACCATCTGTTAAACAAGATGAGGAAAGAAATGTGTGAATGGTTGGAAAAACAAAATGATGAGATCACAGCAATAAGGATCTCAATCAAAGGTTAGGTGAGGGAATCGATACATGAGGAGACTTTGTGTGGGAAAGTAGATGGGGACCTCCACCCCCTATAGCAGAGCAAACCAAGGGTGCGCACACTGTAAACTCAGAAGCAATCAGAAAATAGCATGGATGTTCTAAAGCTTGGAACCCTATGATGAGGGGAGAGGTAGAAGAAATATTACGGAGGAGAAACAAGGATATCATCTGAGGAAGAGATTTGGAACAACGTCGAAGGCATTCTATCCACCAAAGTTCGAATCATATGATGGAACAAAGGACCCTATGGATCATATCCTCCACTATAGGAGTCAGATGGTCTTGTACTAGAACTACGATTTGTTACTCTACAAGATCTTCCCATCGACTCTTAGGAAATTAGTTATGTCATGGTTTCAGGAGTTGCCTACAAGATCGATCACGAATTTCTCTAAGCTTGAAGAAGCCTTTGTTGGATAGTTCGTGTACTTATGAAAAAGGAAAGCTGGAGTAAACGCACTTTTCTATCAGTGACAGGAAGTTGGGGAGAGTATCCGATCTTTCATGACTCATTTTTGGACAAAGACACTAGCAGTGAAAATTTTGGATGAGGTGACCGCGTGTGCAGCTTATATAGCGACGATTGTCCCTAAAACTCGATTACATAAATTGTTCGTCAAGTTTGACCCGTCACGACTTGAAGACCTCTATACAAAGGTGGAAAAGTACAACCTGATGGAAGAATCACTGAAAAATAGGGGACATGTAGCACAGCTATTGTAATCAATACAACAGATCTTGAAGCCCCAAAGCCACAGTTAAACCAAAGAATGGGGATTACAGGAAATGATGTCGGGAACCGAAAGGCCGATTGAGGTGGGAAAGAGGGCGTCTGTACACGCTACTCAACGAAAAGTTGCCTAAGATATTGAGGCACAATCATAATAACCTGAGTTTTGTGTAGCCATCTCGGGATTACTGAGGAAAATAGGAGAAGTCATACTATGAATATCACAGAGTAGAAGATCATCCGATCGAAGAGTGCTATAAGTTACGGCATATCATCTAGGATATGATCAAAGATGGGAAACTCAGAAGGTATGTAGCAATCACTAAGGAGAAATGAAGAGATCAGAGAAGTGAAAATCGGAGACTACATCCCCAACCCCTTAGGGAAGAGAGCCTCCAAGAGCTTGAAGAGCGAAAGATAGTGCACACAATTACCAGGATGGTACAACTCAGATAGGCAGTCAAGACAAATGGTCAGGGTGATGGTAAAAAAGATATGCCACGAGGTCAATGTCAACCAAGTATCCTTGGAGATAGGTGATGCATGAAGATCAGGGTTTGCCTCGGGAGAACAAGTAATAATATTTACTAAAGACAACCTCCAAGGTATAACTGCACCACATCAAGATGCCTTAGTAAAAGCACTGTCAGTCGGGAATGTGGACCTCAAGAGAATATTGGTTGACGTAGGAAGTACAGTGGACATCCTCTTCTTAAGGGCAGTAAAGAAGATGGGCATGTCAGAAAGTCTTGAATTGACTAAATCTACTGTGTTTGGGTTCAATGGAGTTTTGACTACTCCAGTAGAGAAAATAACCCTTCCGGTTAAAGTAGGTTCAAGAGTTGTCATTTTTCCTTTACTTTATAGTAGATAGACTATTTGATTTTATAGCTTTAATTTGTCTTTTTCCCACGTTTAAATAAAGTTTAAGGTTATACTTCCCTACCAATATTCAAAACCAATTTTTAAAAACGTCATAAATAAAGTTTACAGGAAGTGATATCATATTATTATTGAGACCTCCCATAAATACTGAATTCTCAATATTACAAAACATTCTCCAGTACCGTTTTCATCCTCAATGGAAGGGTTGGAATAAAAAGGTCAACCAACAAAACAATCATCAATTGGTTAAAATGCTTCTTTGCTACTCCTTTTTTTTGGCAGGGGAAAGGAAATTAAGAAATGAAACAAAACATACTAAAGGAAAATAATAAGTTAAAAAAAATCACGCAAGATAGTCTCCTATTAAACCAGTCGAATCTGGAAGTCAACACTTGGGTAGATCAGATGGCGGAGGTGGCAGCTTCTGATTGGGGAGCTCCCCATCCAAGACGACCCAAGCCATTTTCAAGCCCCAGCTTGTGTGGATTTCCAGGTGGCAATGCATAAACCATACACCTATCATCATCAAAACAGTATCGTTAGCACAATTATATATATTGTCATAATTTAAACCTTTTTACATTAGTCCTACATTGTTATAAATTCAACATGGATCACTAATATAGATAGCATAGTATTTCAAGGTGACTTGGCCCCAAAATTTGATGAAACCAACTAATCGAATTAACATGACAAATCATTGAGTTTACTCTGAAATTTGATTGAGTCAGCTAAAATATGCACTGGGTTAGGTCAGAAACTAGATTAAACTAAAAAAAATTAAAACATTTTTTATTTAACTCATCTGATCTGATTCACAAGTTGTTGGCTTGACTCTACTTGAGTCGAGTTTTGAAATTTTGATAGAAATATTATTAATTAATCTAATGTAATCCAATGAATAAATCTTAATTGATGCTCATCTAAATCTGTAAGATATGTTATGAGATGCATTATTATTACAATGATACAGTAAATCTCATATACATTATCACAAGGAACCTAACTTAGCTATATACCTACCAGTAATTGTATTGCCGTTTAAAGAAAGGACATGCAATTGTTATAAGAATATCAATAATTCAAAAAAAAATTGACCGAAAGGTGTCTGCTACAACAAATTACGATTAATCGGTTGATCAACAAAATTGATGAATTTTTTTCTTTTAAATGACCATTAGTTTGTATAACTCTCCAAACTTTTTATCCAAATAGCCGTAACCCATCAAACAATTGCAAAATCCAAACTTGGTTACCAACCATGATATAATAGTAATTGATAGAGTACACACCTGGGTTGTCTGCAAGGAATCGAATGGCAACCCATCCACCGGATGGCACACCAATTGTGTTCCTCTCAACAGGGTCGACAAGATTGAAATTTGCATGATCCGTATTGGGGTTATAGTTTCCGAATCCTTGCCCGACTACAAAGAAGTTGAAGCCATGAAGGTGAAGTGGGTGGCTCTCGGCACCAAGTATGCTTGTGTCCTGCATCACCAACTCAACACTTGTGTTGAAGGGCAATACCACCACTTTTGTTCCATTACTCACCATAGTGTTATTGGGAGGTATTCCTGTGTAGTTGAAGGGAATAATTGGGTTGGTAGGGAAATCAGTTGTGTAGACACCCAAAGATTTTCCCAAGAAATAAGATTGCATGAGGGCTATGGTTGGCATAGCAAAGGAGACATTGTTTATAGAAGCTGAGAACATAGTTCCATTGGGCCCCTGGCATGTTTGGTTTGTAGGACAAGGGTTTGTGCCCAATCCCACTGTGAAGAAAAATCTTTTATCGACAGTTTGTTGGACGTTAGCGGGGAATTGGGTAGTGGCCAAGCTACGGAACTTCTTTGTGAAATTCGTGGCGAATGAAGTATCGTTAAGATGAGGAAGATGTGGTTTGAAGAGTTTGAGTTTCTTAATTGAATTGTTGAAAGAGGAATGAGTGGGTGGTTCGTATTCGAGGATGGCAGCAGTGGTGGAATTGTCGAATGTGCCAAGGCCAGTGGCATATGGTCTTGCTAACATAAGGAATGTTGCATTGGGGAAGTGAGGTTTAGTTTTGAGAAGGACATTGGTGGTTTGTCCTGGAGTGATGAGAAGTGTATTTGTTTCAAAAGGTTTAATGTAGACAGCGTCGGCATCGACTACAGTCAATGTGTGGTTTGCAATGCTGAAGAAAAGCTCGTCATTGAGTGCAGCGTTGATCAATCGTACGAGATATATCTTTCCAGGCTTCACCTTCAGCTTGAACGTATCTGTGAGGGAGGTCACCCCATATGTCAGAACAAGGAATAGCAATGAAAATCTGACATTGCCACACCAACTTTTTTTACAACACATCAATCAATAAATTTAAATATGATGTCTAAGATTTATCCCTCAAGTGCAAATCTTGTACACCCAGGGGGGAGTGTTGAAACCCAACTCCAAAACCTCAAATCACATCTCAATATAAAAGGAGATTATTTGAGATAGAGATCTAAGGGGCAAGATATGAGGCATAGGAATGGGGTTTCAACCCTTTGAGTACAGAAACATGTACTTGCCCCTTAGATCTCTATCTCAAAAACCTATGCCTCATATCTACTAGTGGGTTTTTTCCTTTTTATAAAATGGATAAAAAAAACCACCCTCATTCGCAATGTTACCTTTTGCTGAGCAGTTTACAATGGCCCAGGAAGTCCATTAATGGTGTAGGCATCTGAGACGTTTGGGCCTCCTCCTGTCTGCAAAGCCTGGCTGATAATTGCCTCAGGATCTGCCTTAAACCACTCTCCTGGATTTTGGATTTATATAGATATAAATGTTACTTAAATGTAGATATATAAGAGAAAAAAGTGGCATAATTCAATCAGTTAGATCTTGATAATTGTTACTTACCAAGAATAATTGGGATTTCTTTCTTTGTATGGTTTAGTGAATGGATAAGGAACCGAGCTTAGGGAGGATGATGATGGGTCCATGAACCGTTGATCTCAACCATGAAATGTGGGCATGCCACCATAGAGTCCCTCTCTGACCCACAATAGTGAAGTTGTAGACGTAGGTCTGGCCAGACTGTATGGGGCATTGAGTCACATAGGCTGGTCCATCTGCCCATCCACTCCGAAGTTGTCGAATTCCATGCCTGTAATTACATTGTTCACCATTTAACAAGAAGAGGAGAAAAAAAAAAAATAGACCTTCTATTGCCACACCAACTTTTACTTACAGCACCCCAATGTGCGTGCTACTTCACTATGTGAAAAAAGGGGTAAATTCGACGTGACCCTTTTATAATACATATCAAATGATCAGGGTCTCTAATACATGTCATGTTGACATTTAATTATCCCAAGGATAAATCCCATTACCATTGGATTTTATGTTTTAATAGTTGGGATCATGTGTTTACTCATTAGTCTCTAGACCCATATAAGGAGTCAGTGGGGGCAATCCCCACACCCACACCCCACCCACCCCTACACAGAACTTTGAGATACCGCTATAGTTTTCAAACTAATACATGCCCAATTTACCCTTCTCTCAAGTGTCATTTTCTTCAACTTCTAACCAAAAACCTAAGTAGTTTGCTCCCACTAAAAGAAAATCCTGACCCCACCCCTGCGTATTGCAATGCAACTTTGAGCTAGGCCATGGATTCAACTCAAGTTTACCGTATCAACAAAAAACAAAAAAATCAAAACAAAAATGTAATTTTTTTCATCCAGAAATATTAACTAGCTAAAATTTTAGCAACAAGACTAATTAAAATGATGAGGGAATAAGATGAGAGTTCCATACCAATGGATAGAGATATTGTTCTGAACATGTTAACCACCTTAACAATCACCTGATCTCCTTCCCTTGCCACAATCTGAGGCCCCGGAAACTGACCATTTACAGTCACGATGCTCTTAGTACTACACAAACGACGGAGACGAAGAATATATTGATGAAAATCCGGCATTATCTAACAGAATGTCTCAATTGGAGTCAGCTATGAAGAGTATAAAGGGTATTGATGAAATTGCAGCAGGCATTGAAGCTTTGAATCGCATCCCTAGAATCCATTTGCCAGAGAAGTTTGTGATGCTTGAAATGGACAAGTTTAGTGGGACAGGGTGTGCGAAAACACATCTTAAGGTTTACGTTACCAACATGCGCACTATGGGGTTCAGCGGCGAACAGATGACATTGTTGGTCCAAAGAACTTTATCAGGATCAGCACTACGTTGGTTAATGTCTCAAGATCCAGTTACTGTGGGTACATGGGAAAACATGTCAAAGGCCTTTTGGCATTAATATAAGTACAGTACCGAGATTGAGACTTCAAGAAGGGATTTGGAAGCAACTAAAAGAAAAATGGGGAGACATTCACTGATTTCATTGGTCGCTGGAGGGCCAAGGCTTCTCAAATGTGGGATAGACCTTCGGAGAAGGAACAAGTAGCGATTATCCTAAAGAACCTCTCTCAAGGATATGCTCAGCACCTAGTGGCTCAATACCTCCCTACTTTTCAATCCTTGCTGCAAGCTGGAAGCCAACTCGAGGATGCATTTGCCTCTGGGATCCTTTCTAACCCCTCAGATAACAAGCCTAAGAAATCACATGTTCCCAAACCCAATATCAACCATACTTACATCGCCAATACCTCAGTTACCCCAGCTCAACCCCCAGCCCGGACTAATAACCAGATTCACCCGAGTCAACCTCGAACTCCACGTTAATTTACCAATTTAGGGATGACCCTTACCGTAGCTTTGTAAAAACTGTTGAAAAAAGGGTTGCTTACCCCGATCCAACCCCGACCTTTACCAAATCCCTTGCCAGCCGGACACAATCCCAACTTATTCTATGAATTTCATCAAAATCCTGGCCATCACACAGATTGATGTATCACCCTGCGCCATGCCATTCAAAACCTTATTGATAACAAAAAGATCACGATCCCTAGCCCACCAAATGTCACCACTAATCCACTACCTAATCAACTTCCACCAACCCTAAATATGGTTTCTCATACCTCATTGCTATTCGATCCCATCTCTCTTATCCATCCAATCCAGATCAAACCGCCTAGTTACCCCCTTGCCGGGATAGCTTTCACTGATGAGGTTTTCACTACGAACTATGAACCATTTGATCTAATCTCGGATGACACATATTGTTTATCCCCGCCTCGTTACAATAGTCCCGCGTTCACTAGTTACTTGTTGGCCCAAATGAATCTGAAAAGCCCTGTACCTTTGACAGACGAAGATCCATACTTGTTGACTGAGGAAGATGAGCCTTTCCCCCTTTCCTGTGATGAAGTTAGACATATGACTCGAGGGGGAAGAGTTTTTAAGCCACAAGAACTCAGTGTTGATAATCCTGCAGCCCTGGCAAGAAAAGAAGGAGAAGATCCCACTAAGGAAAGCATCGAAGAAGATAACTCCGTGATCAAACAGTTGAAAAAATCAGGGGCCAATATATCAGTATGGGGTTTACTCATGGCTTCCACTGCTCATAGGGAGACTGTTCTTAAAGCACTAAACACAGCCCAAGTCTCTCTTGATACTTCTCCAGATCAGGTGGCCAGTATAGTGGGGGTAACTTACGTGGAGAATATCTTATCCTTCTCGGACTCAGATCTCCCAAAAGAAGGGGCAAGCCAAACTAAGCCGTTGCACATTACAGTTGACTATAACGGAATGAGGGTACCTCTGATTTTGATTGATAACGGGAGTGCACTGAACGTTTGCCCGCTGAAAATGGCTATTTGTCTCGGATTTAAGGCTGAGGATCTCAAGCCCACTAATCAAGGTGTTAGAGCCTATGATAACACCAAGAAAGATGTACTGAGAATTTTGCACCTTCGATTGTCCACAGGCATAGTTGAATTTCCTGTGGAATTTCAGGTCATTGACATCCAGTCTTCTTTCAATTTACTGTTAGGGAGACCATGGTTACACCAGATCAAAGCCATCCCTTCTACGCTACACCAGAAGGTCAAGTTTATCAAGGATGGGCTACTAATTACTCTTCATGGAGACGCTGAAATTGTAGGGATCGTAAATAATACTGAGGTTAAGAATGAGCCACTACTTGAGATTCAACCAGAACAATAGGGGATAGAACTTAATGGGTTCGAATTCGAAAAGATATGCTCAGTCCAATGGGATCAAGCCATGAAAGAACATTTTCCAATGGAAAATACCTCTAATTGCTACATGGCCAATATATTCAAGAAAATGAGATTCTTCCCTGGTATGGGCTTAGGTTGCAAGCAGTAAGGTATTAAAGAGGTACCAGTGATTAAAGAGGTCATCGGTACATTCGGACTAGGATATAAGCCTACTAAGGAAGATTGTGCCCAATACTGGAAGACAAAATAGGATAAAGTCATTGCTAAAAGGCAAAGGCATACCACAGATCTCATTAAAATGAAGTCCTATCGAAAGACCCTCAATGGTTATTTTGTGAAAGAAGGAGAAGACTTCTGCTACTGTGGGTTCCCAGAGCTGTTCATTGATCACATCACAAGTACTCGTCTGCCGGAGTTTGAAATCTTCTTTGGCATGGAATGGCCTGAAAAGGAAGCAAGCGTAGAAGTTAAGGAGAAGAAAGTTGAAGACTGGCAGCTCGATCTGGACTCCCTCAACATAGATCAGTTATTCATTGAAGATCATGGTATCTTAGTGTTGTCAGTTGAGAAAGGAATCCCAAATCCTCAGTCTGTAATCAAACCCGTTGTTGGGTCTCTATCAAATTATCATGTAATCAGTCCTGTGTTGCATGTCAAGGCTAGGTCTATCGGTCCCATTAGTCCTGTTCAGTCTGACATGCCAGTCGAGTCCTTTATTTCTGTTGAGTCAAATAAGTTAGTTGTTTCTACTGAGTCTGTTATTTCTAGTGAGTCTGTTTTTCCTACTGAGTCAAGCGAGGCTATCAAGTCTGCAATGAGTCCTATTACCCCATCTCCTTTTAATGAAATGAAAGAAATTTTTGATTACCCCGAGCGCAATAATAATTTAACTAATAATCTGGCTTCGGAGGGAGAATCTTCTGACGAAGAACCTCCCCCTGAAATAATCAAATTACTTGAACAAGAAGAGGAACGTCGGGCTCAATCTCTAATAGAGGAAGTAGAGGTTATCAACCTCGGAACAAAAGAAAGTCCTCAAGAAATTAGGATTAGGGTCACTTTATCTCCCGATGAACGCAAAGGGATAGTAGACTTGTTCAGAAAGTTCAAAGACGTGTTCGCGTGGTCTTACGAGGATATGCCGGGGGTAAGCACAGATATTATCCAACATCGGATTCCGTTATATCCTAATGCTCGACCAATCAAACAGAAACTTCGACGTATGAAGCCGAAATGGACTTTAAAAATCAAAGAAGAAGTTACGAAGCAGATTAACGCTGGATTTTTGAAAGTAGTAGAATACCCTGAGTGGATTGCCAATGTCGTCCCGGTGCCCAAAAAGGATGGAAAAGTTAGAATGTGTGTGGATTTCAGAGACCTAAACAAAGCAAGCCCAAAGGATAGTTTTCATTTACCACACATAGATGTTCTAGTGGATAGTACAGCAGGACACGCGTTGTTGTCCTTCATGGATGGATTTTCAGGGTACAATCAAATAAAAATAGACCCTCGAGATATGCAAAAAAACGTCGTTCATCACACAATGGGGGACCTTCTTCTGCTACAAGGTCATGCCTTTTGGTTTGAAGAACGCTGGAGCTACATATCAAAGAGCAGCCACGACTTTACTACATGACATGATACATAAGGAAGTCGAAGTCTATGTAGATGATATGATAGTCAAATCTAAAGAACGACTAGGAAATGTTACTGCGCTAGAAAAGTTTCTCACAAGGATTCAAAAGTACCAACTCCGCCTCAACCCACAGAAATGCGTATTTGGAGTAACTTCTGGAAAACTATTGGGATTTGTGGTTAGTCAAAGAGGGATCGAAGTAGACCCTGTGAAGATTAAAGCTATCTAAGAGATGCCGCCGCCTGAGACCGAAAAGCAGATTTGAGGTTTTGTAGGCAGAATCCAGTATGTTAGTAGATTCATTGCTCAACTCACCAACGTCTGTGAACCTATTTTCAAGCTTCTCAAGAAGAATGAACCAACAATTTGGAATGAGCAATGTCAAAAGGCTTTCGACCAAGTCAAGGAGTATCTCTTAAACCTACCTATTTTGGTCCCACCTACACCGGGTGAACCATTTCTTCTTTATCTATCAGTCACAGAAGAAGCTATGGGATGCATGCTTGCATAGTATAACAAAGATACTCGCAAAGAAAGGGCCATCTACTACATCAGCAAGAAGATGTTAGAGTATGAACGAAAATATTCATCCTTGGAGAAAACTTGCTTAGCATTGGTATGGACTACTCAGAGACTCCGGCACTATATGCTGTCTCATTCAATTATCCTATTATCTCGGATGGATCCTCTCAAGTATCTTTTCGAGAAGCCGGCGTTGACAGGGAGAACTGCGCGATGGTTATTGTTGCTATCAGAGTTTGACATCACGCATGTTACACAGAAATCCATTAAGGGGAGAGCTGTAGCAGAATACTTGACAGATCATCCTGTAGTAGAAGGAATAAGGCCTGTCGATCAATTCCCGGATGAGAACATCTTACACGTTAAAGAAGAACCGTAGAACCAAACATGGCAGTTATACTTTGATGGAGCCGCCAATCAAAATGGGTATGGAATAGGGGCAGTCATGTTTTCTCCGGAAGGATGCCACATTCTTATTGCTATTAAATTAGCTTTTTCGAATACTAATAACACGGCTGAATATGAGGCATGCATCGCGGGGCTCGAAGCTGCTTTGAACTTGGGCATTTCAGAAATTGAAGTTTTTGGGGATTCGGCCTTGGTCATACATCAGTCATTGGAAGAATGGAAGACTAGGGATGAAAAATTGAAACCTTATCATGAGTATTTGTTAAACTTAGTCAGTAAGTTTAAAGCTATCCTGTTCCAGCACTTGTCAAGGTAAGATAACAGATTTGCTGACTCCTTACCAACTTTATCTTCAATGATCCATTTACCCCTTGGCATGGAATTAAGGCCGATCACTATTGAAGTCAAAGACAAATCCGCATACTGCTATCAGATCAACATTACTACTCGACTACCCGATGGAAAGCCATGGTACACAGATATAAAGAAAGTGTTGGAAAAACAAGAATTCCCTAAAGAAGCATCGAGGAAGGAACGACAGACCCTACTAAGATTATCATCTCAATTTATCCTGTGCGCAGGAAGTTTATACAAAAGGTCTTATGATGGGATTCACTTGTCGTGTGTTGATGAAGATCAAGCTGAACAGATAATGGTTGAACTACATTCAGGACAATGTGGCCCTCACATGAGTGGAAAAATGTTAGCTAAGAAGATTATGAGACAAGGATACTACTGGCCCACGATGGAAATAGATTATCATCACATAGTCAAAACCTGTCATAAGTGCCAAATACATGCGAACCTTATACATGTGCCACCATCTCAATTAGTAGGTCTGACTTCACCATGGCCATTCTCAGTCTGGGGAATTGACATTATTAGTAAAATATCACCTAAGGCGTCAAACGGGCACAAATACATTCTACTTGCCATCGATTATTTTACCAAATGGGTCGAAGCTGCCTCTTATGCTGTCATCACTGCGTCTCGAGTTGCAAAGTTTATTCAAACGAACATCATCAGTCGATACGGGGTACCTTCGGAGTTGATCTCCGATAACGGGTCACACTTTAAAGCTGAAGTTATCAAATTGTGTTCAAAGTTCAAAATCTCACACCACAAATCATCTCCTTACCGCCCTCAGACTAATGGAGCAGTCGAAGTAGCTAATAAGAATATTAAGACCATCCTCAGAAAAATGTGTCAATCACATCGAGATTGGTCAGAAAAACTGCCATTTGCATTATGGGCATATCGAACCTCAATTCGATCATCTATTGGAGCTACTCCCTACTCCTTAGTGTATGGCATGGAAGCAGTCTTGCTAGTTGAAATGGAGATTTCGTCTCTCAGGGTTTTGTTAGAAAGTCAGTTGTCAGAAGCAGATTGGGTTCGCCAACGGTATGAAGAATTGAATTTGATCGAAGAAAAACGACTAAGAGCGTTGTACCACGTGCAAGCTTATCAAAGAAGAGTCGCATGCGCGTTTGACAAAAAGATCAAGACCCGTCACTTACAAGTCGGAGACTTAGTACTCAAAGAGAATCGGGCACCTATCTTTGACCCTAGAGGGAAGCTCAAACCAAATTGGGGAGGTCCGTTCATCGTCAAGGAAATATTACCAGGAAAAGCTGTCAGACTTCAAGATCATGATGGAATCGAATTACCAGAACCAACCAACCTTGACCAAATCAAACGGTACTACATTTAAGAAGGCCATCTTTGGCCGAATTAAACCTCATATTACCCAATTACCCAGTTCAACATATCCTTTCTCAACCCCTTTGCAGCCTTTTCAAAAAGAAAAATTATGCCTTTTCTTTCTCAGCCCGATCACCTAACCTAGGGAAGGGAAGCTTCGAACTACGTTTAGGTCTGATCCCAAAATTCTGGGGTACGTAGGCAACCTGAGAAGTTACTTCAGGCCCGACCACATCAAAATAAAAAAATATATTTCCCACAATAAAAAAAAATCAAGAAAAAATTCAAAAGAAAAGAAATATCATCCAAATGGAGAAGAAAATTTGAAAAAAGAAAAGAAATAATTTAAAAGAAATGCCACACAAGGGGCATTTGGATTTTTGAGCCTCAAAATTCCTTTCTTTTTATACCCAGTCCTAAGCTTACCTATAAAAGTCCTCCTAAGTATCGTACGAAAAGTCAAGGAAGATAGTGAAGCATGATCAGACAGCAACTCCAGAAGTTCAGATAGGAAGAAAAAGAAGAAAAAAGGCCTGCTAAGTTGAAAACCCCAAAAGGGCGACTTAAGCAAAAATTAAGGCAAGCTCGCAAGGTTGAAAATCTAAAAGGACAACTTTGGCAACAATCAGAGCAAAGAAAAAAAGAAAAGCTCGCTAGATTGAAAACCTGAAAAGGCGATCTAGGCAAAAGTTAGAGCAAGCTCGATAGATTGAAAACCTGAAAAGGCGATCTAGGCAAAAGTTAAAGCAACAAAGAAAAAATAGAAGAAGATCCCAAGCATGAGAATAGTCCAAGCTGAAACATCAGAAATCCGAATAATCAAGTTCAATACTTATCTTAAACCAGGCATAGACTCAGAAGCCACAAGTTCTTGTCTACGATCGATGTGAAAATGTTTACTTCCCCAAGTGAATCAAGTGAGAAAGGAGTGAATTCTATGATGAGTCTCAAAAGTAAATATTTTGTTCTCTTGAGCTTGAATCAAAATCTTCAATAAAATTAATCAAAATTAAAAGTTGGATCTTTATTGCGCTTGTGGTAATCAAATATTTCAAACCTTCTTACAAGGGGCATTTTCTTTCTTCTTTAACTTTTCCCCCTTATACTAAGGGCATTTTTTTTATTTTTTGCACGATGTGTTCAATTATTTTCAAGGCCATGTTCATTGTCAAACTAGAGGCATTTTGTTTTTGAGTAATGTTAGTCCTAAAAAAATAATGAGAACCCCAAACTTAAGGTTACCTTCTTGATAACAGTTTTTCGAAAAACTCTAGAGCTTCAAAAGAAATAAAAACTCAGGTTTTAAATTCATAAAACTTTTTGATAAATCCTTGAGGTTCAAACAAAAGCATTTTGGGTCTTACATAAGAAATATGGCGTTCTTTCGTTCTCCAGATCCAATCATTCTTGGAATCGATCATTTCTCTTCCAGATTTATTCGTTCTAATCAGTTTTCTCCAAATTCATTCTTTCCCAAAATTCATTCATTCCTCTGCCAGTTTTGCTCAGTTGCCGTCAAGGGTTATCTTGGATTTTGCTCAGTTGCCGCCAAGGGTTATCTTGGATTTTGCTCAGTTGCCGCTAAGGGTTATCTTGGATTTTGCCCAGTTGCCGTCAAGGGTTATCTTGGATTTTGCTTAGTTTTCGCTAAGGGTTAACTTGGATTTTTCTCAGTTGTCGCCAAAGGTTATCTTGGATTTTGCTCAGTTTTCATCAAGGTTTATCTTGAATTTTGCTCAGTTTCCGCCAAGGGTTATCTTGGATTTTCCTCAGTTTCCGCCAAGGGTTATCTTGGATTTTGCTCAGTTGCCGCCAAGGGTTAACTTGGATTTTGCTCAGTTGCCGCCAAGGGTTATCTTGGATTTTGCTCAGTCTCCGCCAAGGTTTATCTTGAATTTTGCTCAGTTGTCGCCAAGGGTTATCTTGGATTTTGCTCAATTACTGCCAAGGGTTAACTTAGATTTTACTCAGTTGCCGCCAAGGGTTATCTTGGATTTTGCTCAGTTTCCGCCAAGGGTTATCTTGGATTTTGCTCAGTTGCCGCCAAGGGTTATCTTGGATTTTGCTCAATTTTCGCAAAGGGTTATCTTGGATTTTGCTCAGTTTCCGCCAAGGGTTAACTTGGATTTTGCTCAGTTGCCGCCAAGGGTTATCTTGGATTTTGCCCAGTTTCCGCCAAGGGTTATCTTGGATTTTGCTCAGTTACCGTCGAGGATTTTCTCGAAATTATGCTCAGTTTATGCTCAAATTATGCTCAGATTTTACTCAGTTCCAACTTAAACTCTTTTAAATTTATCACAGATTTTAAATCACACACTTGCACAGTTGTTACATCAGTCAAGGAGAATTTTCTAAAATTCAAGGATCTGACACCGTCAGTGAGAGTTTGCACTCAAGGACCAGACAACCTTTTAATTCGGGGAGAGCTTTACCCTCAAGGATCCGAACACCCCGACGAATTGCTGAATCAAGCTGCAAAATGAACTGTCACTAGCTTTGGCATTCAGATATCGCACTATCTACCAAAATAGATTTGCTATCTAGTTTGCTTCAACCCTCTGCCAAAGAGGGGCATCTGTAGACACCTCATTTTTGCACTTGCCTGATTAATCAACTTGTCAATCCGATCGCAATGATTCCCAATGATGGATGTTATTTCCATTGTTTTAGTTTGTTATTAAAAATATTTCAGAAATTCGGCTGAGGTATCTCGAATTGACAAAACCTTAGAAACCACGCTATGCTAGGAAAATACGACCCTAGAAACGTAGAAATCATCATATTACAGACCAAAAAGAAGCTTCACGATAAAAATCATTAAAAATGAGCAAATTACCAAAATACCCCTAACATCAAAACAACTCTAGAGCCTACGTTACGCTTAGAAAAATCCATTCAAACATATAAAACAACAAATTGAAATCAAATAAATCATTTCGCCAATTTTCATAGAATTCGACAAAATTATGAAATGCCCCTAATCAAGTTCATGACCATTTCACACAAAAAATTCCATAAATGACACAAACTAACATTTCCATTGAATTCCTTACGAAAAATCGATTCTAAAACATCCTAGAACATTAAAAATCGACTTAAAACGTGAAAAGTCCTCTCCGGGGGTAAAACGGTAATTTCACAATTTTCATAATAAAAAATTTTGAAATTAATAAATAAAACATTAAATAATTAAAGTGAAACATTGATGAAATTAATTTAAAATTTTGAATTAAAAAATCGATCAATCGGGCTTTCAAGTAAAATTGTTGAGGGTTCGTGAGATATTTCTTTAAGGACCCCTCCATTTGGGGGTCCAAAGAATTAAAGAAATAATGGAGGAGGGATCTCCAAAAAATTAAAGTCAATCAAGCAAGACTAAGGTCAAGGTATTAAAGTCAATCAAGTGAGACTAAAGTCAAAATTAAAGTCAATTAAGCAAGACTGAAGTCAAGATATTAAAAGTCAATCAATTAAGACTAAAGTCAAAATATTAAAAGTCAATCAAATAAGACCAAAAATCCTAATAGAGTTCTAATTAAATAATAACTCTATCTAATAGAGTTCTAACTAAAAAACAATTCTACTTAAAACAATTCTAATCAAAACACAATTCTACCTAAAACAATTCTAACTAAAACACAACTCTAATTAAAAGAACTCTAATTAAACACTAACTCTATCAAAATCAACCCCTAAAAAAATTTATAAATAGAGGTCCCCACACCCTATTTTCGTATCAAGTCATAAACCCTAAGAAAAGTAGGTCTAAAAGCCCCCCTAGCCTCCCATAAACCCTAGTTTTGGAGCCCCAACTCCTTACCTAACATCCCTCCTTCAATTTTAGCCTAAAGAACACCTAAAAGCCCTCCAAAAACGCTTCAAAATCCATAATAAACTCGAAAAGTCGAGATCAAAAAATAAGGAGATACCTTACCTTAGAGATCCGAAATCAAATCCAGAGACAGAACGAAACAAGGGAGTACGGTAGAAGGAGCTATTTTTGTCAGATCTGAGGGAACAAAGTCCTTGCTATCGGAAAGGTATAACTTTTTTTTATTTATTTTTATCTAGGTTTTTAGCAATGTAATTTATTTGGGAAGTTAGTAGAGACCGGCTTTGGCCGGGCGGGGTTGGTGCCTAACACCTTTCAACCCCGTAACATAATCCTCGAATTCTACTTTTTTTCGGTTCTGGATTAGTTTTTTATCCGTTTAGAGTCATTGGTCGGTTCCTATACCGTAATAATTAGGTGGCGACTCTCAAACCTTAAGGGTCAAAAGCGGAGCCGCGCACCCCGCGGATCGAGGGCGCTTTGACCTCCAAGGTATAGCGGCACCACATCAAGATGCCTTAGAAATAGCACCACCACTCGGGAATGTGGACGTCAGGAGAATATTCTTTGACATAGGAAGTGCAGTCAACATCCTCTTCTTAGGGCAACAAAGAAGATGGGCGTGTCAGAAAGTCTTGAATTGACTAAATCTACTGTGTTCAGGTTCAACGAAGCTTTGTCTACTCCAGTCGAGAAAATAACATTTCTTGTTACAATAGGTTCAAGAGTTCTCATTTTTCCTTTATTTTATATTAGATAGACTATTTGATTTTATAGCTTTAATTTGTCTTTTTTCTAACCTTAAATAAAGTTTAAGGTTATACTTCCCTGCCAATATTCAAAACCAATTTTTAAAAACGTCATAAATAAAGTTTAATGGAAGTGATATCATATTATTATTGAGATCCCCCATACATATTGAATTCTCAATATTACAAAACATTCTCCAGTACTTTTTTCATCCTCAAAGGAGGGGTTGGAATAAAAATGTCAACCAAACAAAACAATCATCAATTGGTTAAAATGCTTCTTTGCTACTCCTTTTATCTGGTAGGGGAAAGGAAATTAAGAAATGAAACAAAACATAATAAAGGAAAATAATAAGTTAAAAAAATCATGAAAAATAGCCCCCTATCAAACTAGTCGAATCTGGAAGTCAACACTTGGGTAGATCAGATGGCGGAGGTGGCAGCTTCTGATTGGGGAGCTCCCCATCCAAGACGACCCAAGCCATTTTCAAGCCCCAGCTTGTGTGGATTTCCAAGTGGCAATGCATAAACCATACACCTATCATCATCATCAAAACAATATAATTAGCACAGTTATTTATATTGTCATAATTTAAACTTTTTTACATTAGTCCTACATTGTTATAAATTCAACATGGATCACTAATATAGAAACCATAGTATTTCAAGGTGATTTGGCCCCAAAATTTGATGAAACCAACTAATTGAATTAACTCGACAAATCATTGAGTCAACTCTGAAATTTGATTGAGTCAGCTAAAACATGCACCAAGTTAAGTCAGAAACTAGATTAAATTTACAAAAAATTAAAACATTTTTTATTTGACTCGTCTGATCTGACTCACAAGTTGTTGGCTTGACTCTACTTGGTAGACATTTGAGTCGAGTTTTAAAATTTTGATAGAAATTTTATCAATTAATCTAATGTAATCCATGGAATTAATCTTAATTGATGCACATCTAAATCTGTAAGATATGTTATGAGATGCATTATTATTACAATGATAGAGTGAATCTCATATACATTATCACAATGAACCTAACTTTCCTCTATCACCTACCAGTATTTGTATTGTCCTTTAAAGAAAGGACATACAATTGTTATGAGAATATCAATAATTCATCTTCATGGTTGGCTGGAAAGTCCAATCATGCTTGCTGGCAATCATGTGCATAAGATATACAAATTCGGGAATTTTTTTGATAGAAAGGTGTCTGCTATAACAAATAACGATAAATCGGTTTATCAACAAAATTGATGAATTTTTTTTGTTAAATGACCATTAGTTTGGAAAACTCTCCAAACTTTTTATCCAAATAGCCGTAACCCATCATACAATTGCCAAATCCAAACTTGGTTACCAAGCATAATATAGTAGTTGAATTGATATAGTACACACCTGGGTTGTCTGCGAGGAATCGAATGGCAACCCATCCACCGGATGGCACACCAATTGTGTTCCTCTCAACAGGGTCGACAAGATTGAAATTTGCAGGATCCGTATTGGGATTATAGTTACCGAATCCTTGCCCCACTACGAAGAAGTTGAAGCCATGAAGGTGAAGAGGGTGGCTCTCGGCGCCAAGTATGCTCGTGTCCTGCATCACTAGCTCAACACTTGTGTTGAAGGGCAATACCACTACTTTTGTTCCATTACTCACCATAGAGTTATTTGGAGGTATTCCTGTGTAGTTGAAAGGAATAATTGGGTTGGTCGGGAAATTAGTTGTGTAGACACCCAAAGATTTTCCCAAGAAATAAGATTGCATGAGGGCTATGGTTGGCATGGCAAAGGAGACATTGTTTATAGACGCTGAGAACATAGTTCCATTGGGCCCTTGGCATGTTTGGTTTGTAGGACAAGGGTTTGTGCCCAATCCCACTGTGAAGAAGAATCTTTTATCGACAGTTTGTGGGACGTTAGCTGGGAATTGGGCAGTGGCCAAGCTACGGAACTTCTTTGTAAAATTCGTGGCGAATGAAGTATCGTTAAGAGGAGGAAGGTGAGGTTTGAAGAGTTTGAGTTTCTTAATTGAATTGGTGAAAGGGGAATGAGAGGGTGGTTCGTATTCGAGGATGGCAGCAGTGGTGGAATTGTTGAATGTGCCAAGGCCAGTGGCATATGGTCTTGCTAACATAAGGAATGTGGCATTGGGGAATTGAGGTTTAGTTTTGAGAAGGACATTGGTGGTTTGTCCTGGAGTGATGAGAAGTGTATTTGTTTCGAAAGGTTTAATGTAGACAGCGTCGACATCGACTACAGTGAATGTGTGGTTTGCAATGCTGAAGAAAAGCTCGTCATTGAGTGCAGCGTTGATCAATCGTAGGAGATATGTCTTTCCGGGCTTCACCTTCAGCTTGAACGTATCTGTGAGGGAGGCCACCCCATATGTCAAAACTCGGACAAACAATGGAAATCTTACATTGCCACACCAACATTTTTTACAACACACCAAACGCTAAATTTAAATAAGATGTCTAAGATTTATACGAGGCCAAATCGTATACACCCATGGAGGAGTGTTGAAACCCAACTCCAAAACCTCAAATCTTTCCCCATAGATTTATCAATAAATGCAATAAAAGTAGATTATTTGAGATAGAGATCTAAGGGGAAATATTTGAGGCATAGGAGTGGGGTTCAACCCTCTGCAGGCCCAATATTGATAGCTTTACTTGGTGGGCTTTTTCTTTTTATAATATGGATAAAAAATAAATAATAAAAAAAGCACCCTCGTTAGCAATGTTACCTTTTGCTGAGCAGTTGTACAATGGCCCAGGAAGTCCATTAATGGTGTAGGCGTCAGATACGTTTGGGCCTCCTCCTGTCTGCAAAGCCTGGCTGATAATTGCCTCAGGATCTGCCTTAAACCACTCACCTGGATATTGGATTTATACATATATATGTTACTTAAATGTAGATATATAAGAGAAAAAAGTGCCATAATTCAATAATTTGATCTTGATAATTGTTACTTACCAAAGATAATTGGGATTTCCTTGTATGGTTTAGCAAATGGGTAAGGAACACCGAGCTTAGGGAGGATGATGATGGGTCCATGAACCGTTGATCTCAACCATGATATGTGGGCATGCCACCATAGAGTCCCTCTCTGACCCACAATAGTGAAGTTGTAGACGTAGGTCTGGCCAGTCTGTATAGGGCATTGAGTCACATAGGCGGGTCCATCTGCCCATCCACTACGAAGTTGTCGAACTCCATGCCTGTAATTACATTGTTCACCATTTAACAAGAAGAGGGGGAAAAAAATGAGAGCTTCTATTGCCACATTGCCACACCAACTTTTAGATACCACTATCCTTCCTTTCAATTTATTACAAGCCCAATTTGCCCCCCACTCTCTTACCTCGCTTGCCGTTTGCACCCCCTCCTCTAATTTTTGCCCAAAGGCCACTCCCTCATCCCCCCCCTCCCCCCCCCCCCCCCCCCCCCCCCCCCCCCCCTCCCCTTCCCCTTTTCTCCAATATCATTTTCTTCAACTGCTAACCAAAAACCTAAGCAATGCAACTTTGAGCTAGGTCATGGATTAAAGTCCAGTTTACCATATCAGGACCAAAAACCAAAACAAAAATGTACTTTTTTCATCTAGAATATTAACTAGCTAAAATTTTAGCAAACAAGACTAATTTAAAATGATGGGGGAATAAGATGAGAGTTCCATACCAATGGATAGAGATATTGTTCTGAACATGGTTAACCACCTTAACAACCACCTGGTCTCCTTCCCTTGCCACAATCCGAGGCCCTGGAAACTGACCATTTACAGTCACGATGCTCTTAGTACTACACAAACGAGTGAAGTTCTTCAGCTTAATCTGCAAACAAAATAATAACAGAGAGAAATAAAAACCCATTATTCATTAATTTTATAAAAACATGAATATAATATATACAGGCCATGCATGCAACACGTACATCAAATTTGTAGTGTCTTGTTATTCCTGCATCAATGAACCCAGGGAAGAGCCACAAAGCACCCAATAAAAAGATCAAAGCTCTAATAGTAACTTGTAATGAAGAAGGTGCACCCATCTCTCTTTATCTCTTCAGTCTCTCTGGTGAAGATGATGAGAGACAAGATTGCTGAACAACTAAATGTTTGGGTACAGAAACATGAAAGCTTTGAAGGTCGTTTATATAGAAAAATAATAATGATAAAAGCACGTATATGGGCTGTTGATTAGGTGAAGAGAACTTGAGAAAAATATACATTAAAGACAGATGGTCTTGAAGTTAAGTTGGACCAACAGTTGGCCAAGCTTAACTTTAGAGTGATGCCAAAGTCAATCTACCAGATTTCTACTTCTTGTATCCGTCAAACTTTTCCCTACACACAAGATTCCTTAAGTACTCTAAAAATAGCTCCGTGTTTTACTATATAACACGTACAGGAAAGTTTGGTTAATTTTTTGCTTTAAATTGCTAGTTTTAGTTCTTTATGATCTAAATCCATTTATTATATTTGAATTATTTTAATCTCCTCATCATGCTTAAGTTTTAAGGAAAATTATATCTAAGACGCACTATATATCTATAATAAGAACGAACTACTTCAGTTACCGTGCATGAGGAGGAAAGAAACGCTATAATTTTTAAATTACACCACTGAAGAGCTAGTTGATGGGGACAGTTCATGGGACATATGTAAAACCATATGAAAAAACAATTTTTTTTCAAAATATGGCTTAGAGGATCTGAAACTTCTAGATCCATCAAAAGTGATTTATAAATTATTGGCAAAATTAGACAGTCCACATTCTAAATAAGTTTTAGTGGGGTTAGAAGTTTCAGGTTGGACTGATTTTTTTTTTCTTTTGGATGATCTTCCCATCATAGATATCATCCTCACAAAAAATCAGTTCAATCTGAAACTTCTAACTCATTTTGAAAATTTATTAATGTTACATTGTTTTTACATATGTCCCTTGATCCGTTCCTGCCTTCCTTCCTCAATTATCAAATATTTTAATATGTCAATTTGAATCTTTGAACTTGTGTAAAATGCTAGGGAGTATCGAGTTAGGTGGATCATACTTTTAGGTATGTCATGTTGAATACTTTGCGAGTCACCATTAAAGTTTAGGTTTAAGGAATTTGGTAGCCATCCATTTTCAACAATAGTGATCAAGCTCAAAAATGAGTTTTTTTTTTTGTTTTTTTTCTTTTAGAATCTGACTTTTTTAATGAAATCTAGAAGTTTGTGTTGTTGGATTTCTAATTTGATAATCTATATGCGCCCAACGACACTTAGTAAGTTAGTCATGGCAATTTGATTCCTAAAATTTGCTGAAATAACCATCTTGATAAAGTAAGGGAGTTTTTGTAATAAATTGCAATAGATAGGTCCACCCGATAATCTCTCTTCTTTTTTAAATAAAAATTATTCTCTTTTAACAAAAATAAAAAAAAGTGTCAACTAACTTAGTTCGTAAAGTCTTTGGGTGATGATACCAGAGATCTAGGTTCAAATTCCCACCAACTGTTGAGTCGTTGAACCCTGAACTCATAAATAAATAGGCTTAGTAATAAAAAATATTAATAATTATCTCAAAGAATAATGAAGTTTATCAAGGCCTAGCATTATGAATCGGTAGACTCATAAAGTTGTTCCACGTGGCATGAAATTAAACCAACTATCACATATACATAATTCACACACTTAGAGATTAGGGAGACTAGAAAAAAAAAATATTGAAGGGATGGATGAAAAATATATATTTTGTTATCCAGGGAAGATTAATTGTAAAAAGAGTTGAGCTAGAGTAAAATTGAAATTTACATCGTTTCACACATTGCTAATGTGGAGGTGCCCACAGAACCATTGATGTTTTTCACTCTTATCTTAGTGAAAAGCATCTATAGTTCTATATACGCATCCATGTCACCAATGTGTGAAACGATATAAATTTCAATGTTACATCATTGATTAGGTCCTAGAAAGTCATTTCTAGGACCATAATTATAGAGAGTTTATCCACCCTTGATTGTTATTTTCCCCAAATAAAAATAAATCATCTAGAAATTCTAAAATTATTGATAACTAAAGAATTTATATTAGTTGTAAGTAAAAAAGGCAAATATTTGCAGACAAATAGAAAAAAGCAAAGCCAACACTGCAATATTTGAGCCAATTCGGATCAGCCATCCAAAATTCAGTCCAAGTGTCTTCATTTATACCGTGCTACGGTAGAGATGTGGTGCGTGATGGTGGTCCCAGGGGGGACGTCCTTGAGATTTGTGCTAAAACTTTTTAGCTACATTGCCTTTGCCTAAATGGAGCTGTCTCGCAATAACTAGAGCAGATATGATCCGGAAACCCGAGAGAAAACTCTATAAATTGAAGGGTTGGCTAAAAGGAAAGGGTCTCTCTCCCTTCTTCCTAATTTTAGTCTTTCATTTTCTATTTTGTGATAAAGAGAGCTCTTGTAAAGTGAGAGCTGAAGAACTCTCTCTTCCCCTTTTTCTCTCTTTCTTTTTGTAATTTAATTATAGTTCATAACATATTTTCAAAGCTATGTAATTGAAGGGATTCGAACTAATTTTTGAAATCAAAGAGCAACAAAGAACTTTCATTCTCTTCTCAACTCTGCCCTCTCTATTTTATTTTATTATAATTTGTTCCTCGCGATAATCGGCTAGACTCTCCATAGAGAGGTCAATGAAGCCAGAATGAGTTTATCTTAATTATGTTTGATCGGTTTTATTGCCTTTGCTAAATTATGCTCTTGTGAAAACTCTTAAGATTGAGATTATCGGACGACATATTTAGTGTTTTAAGTCTGATAATTCATGCTTGGATGAAATCAAGCTTAGTCATACTTATTTACGAACATTGGGCTAAAATCAGATTATCTCATCTTATTGGTGGATTCACATACATTTGATTTACTTAAGAAATTTATAGATTTACCTTATGATCCATAAGCAATAGCTTTATTGCATGGATCGAGATAAATATAGAACCGTCGAGATATTGAGATAACTTGTAAGGGTGGATTTGACCCCTCTAACCTTTACATTGCATTTCCATTTCTTGGTTTATTTTCATTCTCTTTCTTTGCTATAATCTCTCATAAAACTATTTTAATTTGGTTACTTAAATCTACGTCGGTTTTGAGTTTAAAGAAGTATTGAATCGGTCGTTGTCCCTATGGATCGACCTTTACTTACCAAAGTTTTACTTTGTTCATTATTATATCTATAATCTGCATCGAACAATCATCATTTGCCTCGTAAAAAACTCGATAATATATTAGAACATCTATGGTTCCGTACATGCATCCATCTCAATTTTGCATTTTACATCATATCAATTTTCATAAGCTTAGTCTTATCTAAAATGTTTAGAATCCATGTTTGAGGCCATGATTTTCCATCAAATTACATGTACATACTAAAAAAATAAAATAAAATATTACACACCAAAAGTGCAATTTCTGAAGTTTGAAGGTGAATTTGCTAGCTATTCTCCATCATACAAAAACTTGATGTTAATCCCTACAAAATGCGTTAGATCATATTTAATTTAATTTTATGCTTCATTGATCTGTAAATGATCATCTAGATATTCCTTTGTGGACCTATTTAGAAAAATATTTTTAAGCATTTAAGTATCCAAATTAATAATATGTAATGGTTGGAAATCATCCATTAAAAGTGCTAAAAAATAATGGTTACAAGTCATATGCCAAAATGATATTTTGTGTGATCCCATCATGAGATCCACGGTCATTCCATACCACTTTGATGCAAATCTTTTGTATCAAACGTGGAGTCAAAGTTTTGATTGTTTTCTTTTTCTTTTTCTTTTCTTCAATTTCTTACATATTTGTTAAGGGGGTGTTGTTGTGACGGATGTTTAATCAAAATATGGCTTGGCCAATAATTTTGATTCCACAAGATGGCATTTGATAATTTCCCATTTTGTAATTCAATGCATTTTTCAGGTGGTTCAAAATGAATAATAATATCTGTAGATACCCCAATTTGAATGGGCCCCCACTCGAAAGGGCCCAAAAACAACAATCTTTCAATAAAATTGACCAACGGGCCTCAAAAGCCCGAATCACTCAAACATGGTATTTTGATCAAACCGAGGCCCTTGAGACCTCCTAGTGGTCTAGTGGGCCACCAAAAGGACTTGACCTACCCTACATCTCTCCAACCTCCACCACTCCGCTCCTAAAGTAAAAATACTCGATTTTTCGATAAATTCACCAACGGGCCTAAAAAGCCCGATTTGCTAACACGTGGCGTTTTAATCAATCTAATGATCCCCAAAATCCCTAAAAGGATAAATAAATGCAAAACAAGACTTGGGATACTCACCACTTTCCACAATCTTCACCGCTCCGCTCCCGAATCAAAAATACCCCAAGCCCATCTAAATCTCATGAACCTTCAACACATATAAAATGCGTTTCTCACCTTAACCCTTAACCTAAATTTAATCCCACATCACCTAAAACATACCCACCTTTGAAAACCTAATCCAAAATGGCTCTAACCAATTCCTAAAATCCAAAAATACACCCACAGCAAACCAATCATCACTTTTTCATCAAAAATGACACATGTCAGCACCGCATCTCACCTCCTTCATCAAACCACCAACGCCCCATCGCCGTCGCTAAAAAAACTAACTACCCCATTACTTTTTCTCTAAAAAAATCACATCAAACCACAACCCCCCCCTAACCTACTATCATCACTCCTTACTAACCAACCATCACCTCCCCTAATCTACCCTTATCATTACCGACAAACTCATCTCTAAAACCTAAACCTACACCCCTCCTCTCAAAGCAAACACGCATTCTCTCCCATCACTTAAATTTAAACATCTAATCTCCACACATCTTACCACATGTCACCATTTCCCTCACCCTCCCAACCACCCTCTTACACCATCCATTCTCTTAAATCAAACACCACTCAATTACAATCACCCTCTTAAACACCCATCATCTCACCTTACCAAACACTTCACCCAAATGATTTGGGTAAGATCCAAATCATTTAGATCAAAACACAACCCATTTACCTTTATTACATATTCCCACCTTACCTACCACCCACAACTTCACACCTACCCTCCAACCCCTTTCACAACTCCTAATTTCATACCCTCACCCTCAAAACTCATGCAATTCTCTACTCTCCCAACATTCACCCCATCTGATCCCTAAAAATAATTCATAAACTCTATAAAACCCCCTCATTCTCAACTCTCACTACCTAATGAAAATTTGAGAAAAACTCCCAAATCTCATAAGAAAAAAAATCCCTTTCTCTCCCTATCATACTCAACCTTCTAATCTCAACCCTTTAATGTCAACTCTCAACTCTCTCTCATTATCATACTCAATCCCTCAATTCTCCCAACTTATCAACTCAACCATCAACCATCAAAAGACTAACTCATTATCATATCAAGATCAAGAAAAGAATACTCATATTTTGGGAGGATAAAGAAGATCAAATCAAGTTCAAGGTGGGTTTGGGACAAGAATTACCCCCCTTCTCTCATCCCCACTTCCCTCTTCTACTTCTCCCCCTTTCTACACCTACACATACACCACCAATGGCTTGAACCATCAAAGGGCCTCTTTTTCAATAAGGGTGTTCTCAATGATTTGAATCAATATTAAAGTTCCTCATGCTTGAGGGCACATTTTGGATTTTTTAATTTCCTTTTATTTTATTTTTATTCTTAAGAATGAGCCGAATCCGAGGTTACCACCATGGTGGATGGAGTAGGGTGCCTAACACCTTCCCTACTCCATAAAATGAGCCCCCTTACCTAAAATCAAAAGTTTGACCAAATGAGTCATATACATACGAGAGTCACAAAAATGCCAAAAATGACATATTTTAAAAAAAAATATAATCCGGGAGACCATTAACACCCATTTCAAATATGAATGGTGGCGACTCCAAAATCCTCCAAAGTGGATGATATATTAAAAATTGAATAAATCACGTGTCCACAATATCCTTCCAGCATTACCAAATGCCAACCTTTATTCTTGGTAGCCATGTCAAATGTTTCAAATCAAACTCTCTATCAAGTCGTTTAAGTCGAGTTTCTGAAGGTTTATTTTTATTTATTTATTTGGTTCTTATTGAAGTTCATGAAGGGAACCTCTTTGGGTCAATTACTGAGAATCGGAATATATTGAACTCCTAGTTTAACCGGTCCAAGTAAACATCTACTTGGAAATTAAAAAACCACAAGCAAGTCATTCAACCCAAGATTGTGTCATATGACATGACAGTTGAACCAAGTTAACCCAGTTCCACCTGATTCAATGACTATTACGTTTTATACATTGAATGGGAAACCCTGATTGGTGATTGAGAGTCTATTAGTTTAGTTTCTAACCAAGAGAATGATGTATGATCCAACATGCTTACGTGGACTAAGACTTGTTCATTTTCATTATTACTTCAAACTTCTAATATTTTTTTTTGAATAAGATTCCAACCACTGATACTTATTGATATATAAAGAATAAACAAATTAATTAAGGAAATAAAAGTGCTTAATGTTTAATTTAGAGTCTTGAAGATCAAAAAGTTGAAACTGTAGTTGCACCAGCTACCCCCCCTCATGACCCGCTCTTTCTCCCCCATCATACTATTCATCTGTTTGTATATTCATATATTTATTTGTTAAGCAAGCAATAAAGTGGTATTAGTGAGAGAAAACTTACAAGAGTAAGGGAAGCCATACATGCATGATACAAAAAATTACAATCAAAAGTGACAAAATTATCACTATAGACTTACAAAACTGTCCAAATCGATGTACATTTCAATGTTATTCCATCACAACTCTTATTTATTTATTTACTAAGCAAGCAATAAAGTGATACTAATGAAAGAAAACTAACTTACTAGAGTAAGGGATGCCGCATCCGCCCATGAAACAAAAAATTACAGCCAAAAGTGAGGAGTTATATAATTCTTACAAAATTGTACAAAATGTTATAGCGAAAGCCAAGGTGGCCCTTATGGATCGTGGCAACGATTGCAAAAACTATCGCTACAAACCAATTTTGGACAAAAACATTTCTTGAAAAATTCATTTGGTGACTCGAATTATATCTATAGTGATGGCCACTAGCCATTCCTGTTATGTCTTATAATGACAGTGTATGTAATATCCTGAGTTTTTTTTAATTTATATCTTGAGGAAAATCAAATAATAGAATTTTGAGAAAATTCTGAAAGTGGAACTTAGGGTAAAATCTTTCGGATTTTGTTTTTTCACTTTTAATAAAATTTGACCTCACCATTGGATTCAAAGTTGTTGAAAAACACTTTAACCTCTAAGCACGCTCAAATTCGAGTTCAAACGAAAAAGTTGCAAATCCTTGATTTTCGGGTTGGACGGGACTAAAAAAATGAATTTTTGTTATAGCAAGAATTAGAAGAATCCAATCGTATCATTAGGTTTAGCACGAAAAATTATGAAAAATGATGTATTCACTTGTCAATTAAGGCTCAAATAGTCGAATTATCGTTAAAAATGAAAATAAATTTAAAAATACTGGTTTCGTCCCACATTTACTTTATAAAAATATTTTATATTTTTCTTTTATTTCTCATTGTCTTCTCCGAGCGTCAAAAACCAACAACCAAAGCCAACTCAAAAACCTTGGTTTTTCAACTACTTTACATCAAATTTTCATTATGACCGGGACCCCCTTGGTCGTCGACGAAGAAGAGAAATTTGTTCACGACATCGAAAGCTATGAATTCACCAGATCACTTTTTTTTTTCTTCTCCTTCTCTACTTTTCATAAAAAATCAGTCGAATCACACAGTGGATTTTGACCTTTTCAACCTAAAATTTCATCGACTTAAAGTTCAGATCGTCTTTTGCTGAAAAGGGAAAGAAAGATGCCATAGTCAAAATCTTCGAAACCATTGAGTTCATTTCAAAATTAGTAGCATCCAAGTCCAGTTTACATCGATTTTCATGTTGTTTGCATCGAATTTCACACATGTTCTTTTTTTATAACGACCAACGATAAGTAAGGGGCTTATGATTCTTACTAATAATCATATATTTCAAAAATGCATTTAGGAATTTTATCAATATTGCGATTTTGTTTTAAAACGTAGGATTTTCTTTATTTATTTCGAGTCCACAAGAAAAATATGTACTTGATATATTTAATTGTGTTTTATAACAATTTATATGTAAGTGAGACATTTTATTAAATAAGAAACGAAACATGGACACATGTGTCGCTACCAAAACCTCGTTTTGATCCAAATTTTATAGTTTTTTAATTTAAATGATAAATGAATTTTAAAAGTTAAAAAATAATTTGATATTAAAGGAATTTACATTAATTTGATAAATATCAAAAAGTTCAAAAAATTCTAATATCTAAAAAAGAAAAAAAATGAAAAAAATGTTAAAATGTTAGAATCACACCCGAGAGATGATATCTGCATTTTGCATTATTATGATATGTGTGAGTTGATGAACAGATATTTAAGGTTAATTTATTTTTTATTATCACAAGGTGGCTTGTATGTTTATTTACTTTCTATTAGCATGAAGCGTTGTTCAAATTTGTTCAAGATTGCACCGTACTATACCGTTATTTAATTTAGTCTGGGTGGGTACTGCATGATAAAAAATTAAATATCCATTCTCAACTCTGAAATGTTAATTTCTTATTTATTTTAAAAAAATAATTGATATGTACCTATATCTATTTTGTAAACTGTTAAAAAGTTTGCAAATACCTTAAGGGATAGTCCATCATATCATCAAGAGTGATATACTATCCTGAGATGTACGGTAGGGACAATGGAGCTTATACATGGTATGGGACGTGTAAAAAAATGGCATCACAACTGGAATCTAGGTTTCTTCTTTTCTATCTTTTTTAGTTGACATGTAATGTAAAGGTGGCGTACACAAGTGAGAATGTTTACTGGGAATCACATGCACTCTTGATAGATATAGACGAAGATGGCTAGTCAGTGATTAATAACAATTTAGAGTAGTCGAACGTCTTGACATGTCGAGAAGAGACCTATCTATTATAATCACGTCAAACGGTCAACTTGAGCTAGATAAATGATTTTCCAAGTGTGATAAGTTGCAACGACCGACCACAAAATCAAGAACTAACAGTGCAATTAAACACTGGTGAAGTATTGAAACACGATGTCTCGATTGAAAATTATTCATTTATAGAATCCCAACTTTCTAATTTCACTACTCCATCATTGTGTATTATGTATCTGTTGCACTATTTTAAATTATAATATGAAAAACACGTTTACTATTTCAATTTCTCAATTAGAATTATATAAAAAGAAAATGATATAGTATGAGTACTACTGATTTATGAAATGTGGATTTTAATAATTTAGTTGCTCATCCCTGGCTATATGCACCACTTAATTATAGTTTATTTGGTAAAATGTTGTATGCATTGAAATGATTTAAAATGGTTACTCATTCATGCTAGGAGAGGATATTAGTCATAATTATTTGTTTACCTACTAGGTAATCCTTGTTATTCACCCTTTCTTTATTATTTTTTTTAGTTTTAAATTAAGCATTTGCCAAGGTAGGTGTAGAACAAACCAGTGAGGATCATTTGGTGGGTCAGATAAATGACCAGATTCCATTACCTAGTAAGTACTGAGGTTGTACCTACTAGCTGCATCAATTCATCCTGGTTATATCATAGGTTTTGGTTGAGCGTTACGATTCTGTTAGTGAAAAAAGACCAAAAAAATATCTTATATATTATTTACTTCTTTCGTATTCTAATATACCCTACTTTAATAGATGTAGTTAGACTTCCGTTGCTTTTCTATTTATGTATGTATATATAAAGGGTATTATTGATATCATTTATCAGATA
>NW_028236811.1:0-64372 GCF_017979445.1 Akebia trifoliata
ATCCCAAATCGTGTAAACCTTGATCCACATACTCTAATTTCCAGACCCACTTTCTCTTCCCTCTCTATATTGGTTTGACTTAGGACTTTTGTGATTGATGGAGATCACCACGATTCAAAATCATATTCTCTTTGTTGTTATTCATGTTTTTGCTCATGCCTATTGTAGGATACTAATCCACTTAAATAAATGGGAATAGATAACCTAAGAATCCTCATTTAGTAGGATTCCTATCAATCAAGGTTTTCTTCTAAGACTTAAAGAGTTATTTCTATTTCTAATATATTAAGGTATATCATTAATGGTTGATGTTTCTATAACAATAGAATCCTCGTGCAAGTCAAAAACTTAAAACATGTAGGTCAATGTGCCCTACATTAATTAGGTTCTTACGTTGTCCTACTTGATCTATTAGACCGATTGTGTCAAAGTAAATTTTCCTTTTACAAAATAATTTACTTTTGAAAAAGACTCAATTTAGGATTCTATAACCAAAATATTTTTACATGTGATCACAAATTTTGAAATCTTGTCAATAATTCAAATATTTAATTAGATACTATAATACTATATTTCAGTTAGATACTAATACGAGTCATGATGTTTATATGTCATCTATGCTGTACTTCTTTCCATGTACCACACCATTAATACCTTTCCTAATATTACCTTTAATTATGCCCCTATAATTTGTCTTGTTAAGACATTGCATGTATTACTTAAGTCCAAAACAAAATATGATTATAACATAAATATAGATAGGAAATAAGCATAAACAAAATTTTATTTATTATTAATGTTAATGTCAATTACATAATCACTTCAAAAATAATATATTTCTAACACATAAGAGATTTTTTCAAAAAACTCATCCTAATAATATGTTCTTTATAAGCTTTTGGTAATAACCATTTTGTCAATGTATCAGTTATCATTTGAGTGGTATTAGAGTTCTCGATTGACACTAAGTATTTTTGGACTCTCTCTATAACCACCAAGTACTTGACTTTTATGTGCTTTGCACCGTTCGAATATTTTTCATCCTTAAAAAAGAATACAATTGCAATATATCATAATATATCTTCAGTAATCTGGCTATAAAATCAATAACTCCAAGTCTTGAGATACATTCATAACCACAAAACGTGACTCGTGACCTCAAAGAATGCCACAAACTCAACCTTTATAGTGGATAAAAGTAGTAATACTCTACTTCATGCTCTTCTTTGAGTTAATTCTACTTGCTAGCAAAAAACAAAATCTAAGGCAGACCTTTTATTATCAAAACATTCAACAAAATCTAAATTTGAGTACCTAGTCACCTTTCGATTATCTAATCTCTTATAAGTTAAAACATATTCCTTCGTCCCTTATAGATATCTCATAAACTTCTTTGTAGCTTTCCAATGGTCCATTATTGGTTTATTCTGATATCTACTTAAAAGCGCCCTAATCAACTAGTGCAGATCCGCCTTTTATTTTTTGAGAGTCGCCACCTAGTTTATGGTCTAGGAACTAAAACATGACTCTAAACAAATAAAAAGTACTAAGCTACAAAAAAAATGTCTAGGGATCACGTTACGGGATTGTAAAGTATTAGGTACCAATTCCACCCGACGAACATCGATATCTACTTTTTTCAAAAATTTATATTGCAAGAAAAAATGACCTAAAAATTAAAAAAAAAAATTTACCTTTTTTACCTAGGTGATTGCGACGGTCGATTACTTCAGAATTGACGGAGAGCATTTCTCATGTAAATCTTCCCACTTCTGTCTCCATCATTAGATCTACTTTTGATCTCCAAGATAAGATTTTTTTTCTTCCTAGATTTGAATATTTTATGACTTTTCGGGGTGCTTTGAAAAATTTTAAGTGTTTTTTAGGTAAAAAAAATAGGGTTTGGGTGTTAGATATGGACTTGGGACTTTAGATTTAGAATTTTGAAAAGTCTTAGGAAATTTTTGGCCTATCTTTCCTAGGATTTTTCTTAACCTATGAATTTAGGTAATGGAAACTCTTTTTTAAAGAGTTTTTTTGAGATTAGGATTTAATTAGGTCTCTTAGAGATAAGTTTAAGTTGTTTTAATTAGAATTTTGAATCTTGACTTACGGTAGAATTAGAATTTTTAAAGTTTTTGGAGAACCCCCTAATTAAGGATTCTTTATTAAATTATATTTTTAATTCTTTATGACCCCTAGTGGAGGGTTTTTTTTATTAAATATCATGTGGACCGCACTTAAAATTTGTCCCGTAGACTTAATTAATTGGTTTTATTTGTTCAAAAATTTTAATTTAATTTATTAAGATTTCACTTTACGTTAATTATTGTTTTATTTATTAGTTTCAAAATTTTATATTTTTAGGATTGAAAAATTATCATTTTACCCTCAAAAAGGACTTTTGAGTTAAGAGATTTTTTTTCGATGTTTTAAAATTAATTTTTCATAAGAATTTTATGAGAGTATTGGTTTTTGTCACTTAGGGATTTTCAACGTGAAATGATTGTGGATCATACAAGGGGTGTTTCTGTAATTTTATCGAATTTTATGAAAATTGGTGAAATAGTTTATTTGATTTTAGTTTGTTGTTTTATGTGTTCAAAAGAGTTTTTTTAAATATAATGTAGGTTTTAAGGATGTTTCGATGTCAAGGGTAGTTTGGTAATTTAGTCATTTTTTAATGATTTTTCTCGTAAAGTTTCTTTTTATCTCAAGAATGATAATTTCTATATTTTTTGTTATATTTTCGTAGTGTAACGTGGTTTCCAAAATTTTACTTGTTTAAAGTATCTTATCCAAACTTTGGAACACATCTAGTAACAAATAAAAAATATTGGAATATTCATCCATCATTGGGAACTGTAATAATCAGGTTGACGAGTTAATTAATTAGGCGAATGCAAAAATAAGGTGTCTACACTACCTAACATCCCAACTACAAAACTGATATCTAGTCTGGTATAGGTCTGAATGTACATTAAACTCTTAACAATTAAGGTATTTGAAATATCATTTATTTGTTCCCTTTCTAAATCATTTTGCAGTCAATGTATCAAGTTAAACTTATCTCAATTTTCAATAAACGCATCACCGATAGAACAAGATTGTATGTTATATTTCTCTAGGACTCAATTGATATATCTTTTTTGAGACAACTCTAATAATCCTTGATATCGATTCCTGAGGATTTATATACCAATGGCTTATGTTGCCTCACCGATATTAACATGTTATAATTCTTAGAGAAATAATTATTAGTTTCTTGGAATAAATCAAGATCATTACTAGCTAACAAAATATCATCCATGTATACGATCAACACATTAAACTTGTTTCGACTAACCTTCAAATATATTCCAGCTCAACAATGTTTTCCTTAAATCTAAAAGATGTAATGGTATCATTGAACTTTACATACCATTGCCTCGAAACTTGTGTAAGTCCGTAAATGGACTTTTTAAGTCTGATTTTAAATTGTTTGACATTGCCTTTAACATCTGTAATGGCCCAAATTTTTAACATGTATCTCAAGAAAATTCGTAGGTCAATTTATAGGAACTTTTTTCTTAAGACAAAATTTGATGAAACCAATTACACTATTGAATCCACAACAAAAAATTAATCGAAATAGATTGTAAGTTTACAAAAATCGGAGCACATAACTGAAATTGCCTCGACCCCCCGTAGTCGCTAAATAGCGAATAGGAATCCGATTATACAAATCGAGAATTTTTAAAGAATAAGGAGTCGCCACCTAGTTTAGGCCTAGGAACCATAGATAACTCCAAAATGTATCGAATTGGTTCACGAATAATGGGTAAGGGATCAGATTACGGATTTCGAAAGATATTAGGTACCGAACCCACTTGATCAAAATGATCAGTCTCTACTGCGATCCAAAAATATCACACGGTCAATATTCAAAGATTAAAGGTCAAACTATGATCCAATCATCATCAAATCGCATTGGATTTACTAAATAAATCCTACGGTTAAAATAATTACATGATTTTTTGAATATCGTGTAGTGGAATCCCATGATTTAATAGGGTTTACGTGACACCAAAATTTATTGAATCGATTCAGTCTCATTTGGAAGAAGGTGAAATCAATTTTTAATGTCATGTACACAAAATTAACGACATTTTATTAAAGAAAATTCAATTTTTGAATTGCCAAATGCACTAAATTAATGAGTTGACCCACACATTTGTTATCAAAGAAATTAGATTTTTGAATCGTCACGTGCATTAAAATCAGTAGTCAACTCACACATTTTTAATCAAAGAAATTTTAATTTTTAAATTACTACATGTATTAAAATCAATGAGTCGACTCAACAATTTTAATCAATAAAATCTTGATTTTTTGAATGGCCACATGTATTAAAATTAGTGAGTTAACCTACAAATTATTAATCAAATAAATCTTGATTTTTTTAATTACCACATGTATTAAAATCAGTGAGTCGACTCACACATTTTTAACCAAGGAATTTCAATTTTTGAATTGTCACATGTACTAAAATCAGTGAGTTAACTCACAAATTATTAATCAAAGAAATCTTGATTCTATGAATTGCCACGTGTATTAAAATCAGTGAGTTGACTCACATGCCCATTTCATAGAAAAATTTTATTTTAAACTTTCAATGTACACAAAATCAGTGAGTCGACTCACATGCCATTTCATATAAAATTATATTGTAAACTTCCAATGTACACAAAATCAGTGAGTTGACTCACGTGCCCATATCATGTAAATTTCAATTTTTAACTTCTAATGTACACAAAATCAATAAGTTGACTAACGTGCCTATCTCATAGAAAATTTATATTTTAAATTTCTAATGTACATGAAATTAGTGAATTGACTCATATGCCCATTTCATGAAAAAATTTCGATTTTAAACTTCTAATGTACACAAAATCAGTGAGTTGACTCATGTGCCCATTTCATAGAAAAATTTTATTTGAAACTTCAAATATACATAAAATCAGTGAGTTGACTCAACAATTAGTGAATTGATTCGGTTACATCATGAAAAATATGAAATTGACTTTTAATGTCATGTGCACAAAAAATCAAGAGTCGACTCAACTATTTTGATCAAAGGAATTTGATTTTTGAAATCGTCATGTGCACCAAAATCAACAAGTCAATCCAATAATATTGTCAATCAATGAGATGATCCATTAACATCACAAAATTAGTGAGTCGATCTGATTAAATTATTAATCAATAGGTTGTATCATCACAAAATCAATGACTCGATCTGATTAAAAAAAAATCAATGAGTTGGCTATCTAATTTTGTATAAAAAATTAACTTAATCGATTATCAACATTAAAAATCAATGAATCGATCCACTAATACTTCGAGAACTGAAATATTACTATTAATGCCACATATACTAAAAATCGATGAATCCATTTGGGTACATAAAAAATTATGAAATTAAAAATACATAAATAAAATAAAAATGTAAATAAAAAAATAAAAATTATCTTTGCCGAATGATTTCGGACACTTGGATTCTTTTAACAAAAACTCGAACTAGTTTATGAGTAGTACCGTGATCTTGTGAATTTGTTGTGTGAATCTTCTTTAAAATCAGTGTGTTTTTTTTTTTAGATTGTTTGAATGGTTGAAAAAAAGGGTGTAGTGAAGAGGAAGAATAATAGAGAGAGTGAAAAAAAGAAAATGGTTGGGGGGTATCTTCTGTTCTTAATTTTTCTTTTTTTTTTGTTTGAAAATGGCGAAAAAATGTTAATGGAAGAAGATGATTGTTATAGATTTTTTTCTTTTTAAAATGGAAAAGAAGAAGGAGTGGGACTGTCGTCCAACGTGGGAGAGAGGAATTGTGGATGTTAATGGAGAAGGTGTGGCTGATTTTCTTATTTTCAAGAAGGAAGAAGAATGTTGTAGGTTTAATGGTAGAAAAAATATTATTTTTTTTAAAGGGTAGTCCCAAAAAATATTTTTTCCTCCATTCAATGGTTTCGTTAATCCTTTTTTAGGTGGTTCTACTATCAAACATGAGAGAGGGAGAGATGTGAAAAATGGTGGAGGACATGGGTAATTATGAGAAGTTGGAGAAAGGGAGATGGAGGACATGGAAAAAATAAAGTTGGAGAAGAAAATATATGCCCACGTTTTTTTCTTTCTCCCTTTTTTTATTTTTTATATTTTTATTTTTGGAGAATGGGGGGTGGTGATCCCATGCTACTCTCTTTAATGATCTCTCATAGACCATTTTTAAATTTATTGGTCGATTGGAACTCGATTTTAATTCAATCAGATTTGAATTTTAATTTGATCGAGTAGATTTTGCTTTTGATTGATTTAATTTTGAATTTGATTGGTCGATTTAAGTTTTAAATTGGTTGATCGATTTTAATTAGTCGATTAGATTTTAATTTTAATGTTAATCGATAAATTGGATTTTGATTTAAAAGTTTGATGGATTTTAATTTTCACTTTGCTTAATTGATTGGATTTTAATTTGACTTTTGTTTGATTATGATTTGATTTTAATTTTTTTTGTAATTTGATTTTGAATTTCAATTTGATTTGCTTGATTCAATTTTAATTTGATTTTGATTTTATTTCAAATTTGATTCGGTCGAACGAGTTCGATTTTGAATTTATTGGTTGGTTGGTTTTTTTTTTAATTTAATCGGTTGAATAATTTTAATTTTGATTTTCGATTTGAATTTTAAATTGGTTTCTTGATTAAATTTTAGTTTAATTTTCGATTTGAATTTTATTTTGATTTTCAATTTGAATTTGATTTTCCTAAGGATCAGGGTCTTTAGTTGGATATTGAGGGGAATTTTGGTCATTTTAATAATTTTTCCTAGAGGCAAGGTAGCGGCGAAGTCGATCAATCGACTTCAAGCTTCTGTGCTGAAAATTGAAAAAATGGAAGAGAGTTTTGAATGAAAATTAGAATAAAGATGGAGGGTATTTCGATAATTACATATAAGCTATTTTGTGATATTTGACTTTGCACAAAAGCCAAATAGATATACCTCTCTTAGACAACTTCCGTTATGAGCTATTTTTGAGTATCAGTTAAAATCCACATGAGCCAAAAAACCCCAAACAAATATCATTCATTTGGCATTTTGGGTTTAAAAGCAAAAAAAAAAAAGCTAGCTCTAGAAGTCCAAATGAACAAAGCCTTAATTCCTATTGCATCTATTGATTCATATGCTTCTGTTATATCAAACGATATTGGAACTCTTGCTACGATCCACAAAAGATGGTTAGTGAAGGTGATTTTGCCATAAAATCTTATCTAGAAGCTTAATTTGAAGTCAAATTTGTTGTCCAAGAAGCCTAATTTGCAACCCAATTCAAAAAATTTGAAGAAAAAATCATCAACAAAATTATAGTTAATATAGAGTCCCTTGTCCAAGACATGATTCTCAACACAATTGAGAAGATGAAATGTAAGAAAATCCTTAGAGATGAAGACTTTAAGGATTTCCACCATCTCTCCTTCAATAACCCTTATAATTCAGTCTCGAAAAACTCTTCTAGAGGTCAAATTCCCTCAAAATCAGAACTCTACCTAGAATATTGGTTTTACCCAAACCACACTACTCCCTAAACCTCCTACGACCCTCTGTCAATTTTCTAATCATGTCACATCAATCCTATACCCTCAAAATCAAATCTTTCACCCTCTAACAATCACATATTAACCCACAACATGTTTTTCCTAAATCTAACCATCAAAATACTCTTCAAAACCTATCAAACAATTTCAATGACTCCTCAAAGACCATAATAGTATTGTATGTGGATTACATAGATGAATTAGATCCTTATACTACCCCTTTCCCAACTAAACATCCATATCTTGACCATGATAGACTTCCATACTCACCCACCTCCATACCGCGATCCTAATGCAAGACAAAACATTATCACCTACTCACAAATCAGTATTTCCACGATTTTGAGGAGGCTGAACACATATTAATGCATAATCTACTCCCATGTCCTCACAACATTGGACAACAAGAAAGGCCTTTTGAATATAGGCGTAATATGGACATGCCTACCTTCAATAAGATCTTAGACATTGAAGATTTCTTTTGTTAGTATCTCCAATGTTGAAAGGTTCTTCAATTACATGGGAATTTCGGAGAATAAGAAGGTCATACTTGTGACTTTTAAGCTAATCAGGGCAGCATCATCTTGGTGGGACCATCTCCAATGGGATTGACTATGTTAAGGCTTTAGGCAAATGCAACTATGGTCAGTCATGAAATAATTACTGAAGCAAAGGTATTTACCCTCAGATTACATCCAAACATTATTTATTAGCTTACAAAATTGTAGGCAAGGTTCTCAAAGCATTCAAGAATATGTGGACGAATTCTCTTAGCTTCTTTCAAGGAATGACTAGCTTGAGAATGAAGACCAAACTATTGGTCATTTTCTAAATGAACTTAATAAAAATATCTAAAAGAAATTGGCTACTCACCAGTATACTTTTCTTCATGTCACCATCAACAATGTATTGAAGGTAGAGTCTTTCATGATCGAACCCAGGTCATTTTCTAAGCCTTCTTACAACAATAATCGTCGAACCAATTACCATCATTTTGTCCCTCTCTTATGTAAAACTTATCCATCTCAAAAACAACCCCAACACGAGCCTTTTACACGTACCTCCACCTCCCATCCTCTACTCCTCCCAATTGACCTAAACCTTTATTCCAATCCCAAAGAAACATTACTTCCATCCCTTCGTACCCCAAGTAAACCAACAACAACAATCAATCACCCCCTCTTAAACCTAAATCGACCAACCCTTATGCACACCCTAAGCTGAACAAGTACTTAAAGTATGACAAACCTAGTCACACCTCTGAGGTGTATTGTAGTCGACAAGCCCTAGTTGAGGAGGTCAAATGCGAACATTGGGATGATGTTGATACTGTTGGAAATGATGATGGAGTTGAGATTTATGATGCATATGGATATGATGAAGATGGATAGCATATTTTTGTGTAATTTGCAATATTTTTTCCATTCAACGTGTTGACCATTCCACAAGACATTGTTTGATCTGTATCACTTGCAAAGTTTAAGATAAGTTGTGTTGGTTAATCATTGAAAGTGAGAGTAGCGAGAACATCATCTCGTCACATATGCCAGAAGCTCTCAAGCTATTCACAACTTCACATAGGTACATACAAGGATCAGATTATCCCTATGGGAGCTTGCCACATAATTTTAGGTTGACCTTGGCTCCATGATAAAGATGTCACATATAGTGAAAAGTCAACACTTATTCTTTCATGCACAATAGTGTCAAAGTGATCCTACACCATTCCCATTCAAATTCCAAGGTTACCCAACTAGCCAAGGAGAATGAAACATGCTTTATTTCTACTACTTCAACGAGAACTTAAAGGAAATAAGTCAAGTGTTCTTGGTAGTAGTGCAACCTTCCAATTGAGACCCTCATACTCAAATTTCTCATCAAGTGTAGTACATCATTGAAAAAAAAATTGTGTTCTTCCTTCAAAATTATCGAATTCATTGCCTCCCATTAGAAATATACAACACTACGTTTTTTATTTACTTGGCCTCAGGTGTATCTATTTCTTTAAAAATATGAAGTTTGAATAAATCCTAGATTTTTTCTCATCGACTAAAATAATAGTTTTGAAATTATTTGAATTTTTGGGATTTGTCTTTGTCAAATAAATATTGTAGATACAAAATATGAAAACTTTTTGAAAAATCTTTGATACTTCGATGATTTATGTGATTGTCAACTACTGATGATATATATGTCAATAGCTCTTAGGCTCATTTAGTCATCCCCATAGCCTCAGTACTGGGATCGATTGAGTGTGGGACTTGGAATTACGAGAAAATTTTCATCTTTCACAGTTTATACTCATGCGGGCCAAAAGTTTTTTGTCTCATATTGCCCTTGGTGCTAATTATTATTTCTACTAGACCCAGTTTCTACATTTTTGTACATCAATAATTTTTTGAGTTTTCATTGTGCTAGTAGTTTTGATCTTGGTATAGTCTAATTCTTTTACTCATAATGCCCTTTCAGGTTTTTATTGTGCCCTTTCAGGCTATGTATGTATTTTTTTCGAATTTTTTACATTACAATTCCCACTTGGAGTCTTTGTGTCTTGATGATTCAAATTAAGCTGCAAGATCGGCAACTCTACTCTTGTAGTGGTGATCTTTCTTGAGCGATCGATCTAGATTTTCCTCTTGATAACTTCTTATGATTCGATAACTTAAGTTGAGTCGTGAGATCGGCTACTCTACATTTCAAAGACATTTTTTTTTCCGAATATTTGATCTAGATTTTTCTCTCGAGTTTTCCAATGATTAATAAAACTTGAGGTCTAGATCAAGTTACAAGATCATTGGTGTCTTCATGTAGCACTGCCATCTGCCATCGTCATTATGATGTCTTAGACCATTCCTTGAGTCGAAAGGACTTTTGGAGAGGGTGTGGGCTTTTAATGATAGTGGAAAAATACAAAAAAGTTAAGGTCTGGGTTTTTATAAAATAGATTAGACATGGGGTTTGTTTATTTTTATTTTGAAAATGTGATTTGAATCAATCTCAAAATCAAATGGTCGAGTTTTTGACTTTTTTAATTTTTATTTTATTTTTAGCTGTTTATAGTTTATCCTCATGCGGGCCAGGAATATATATATTGTGGTGATTTTCCCTGGATACTAGTTAAGAAATGAATGTAATGGCTCAAAATGGCTAACTATGGTTGAATATTTGTCTTCAGAATAGTGTCAGCATTGATCAGTTGATGGAAGACTTGTCTATCTATTTCTGTAAAGATTAAAACTCCTCATGTCATTATCTTTTGCATGATGAATAGTCCTTCGTAATTTGACCAAAATTTTTCTCTAACATCTTCTTAGATTGGTATAATTTTTTTCAAGACAGGATCTCTTGATGCAAATTTTCGAGGTTTGACTTTCTTGTTGTAAGTACAAGCAATTCGTCGCTAGTAGACCTGCCCATGACAAATAGTTGAAAATCGCTTCTCCTCTATCAAATTTAGTTAATCGAATCGAGCTTGAACCCATTTTTTTCATCCAACTATGCTTCCTTTAAGATTTGGAAGGAGGAAATCTCAACCTCGACAAACAAGACTATTTTCATTCCATATACCAATGAATACGAAGTTGCCTTGAAAAGCGCCCTCAATCTGCGGGTTGCTGATCCGCTTTTTGGTGTTTGGGAGTCTCCACCTAGTTTTACGGTCTAGGAACTGAATCATGACTCTAAATAGATAAATAACACTAATCTACGAAAAATAAATTACAGGTCCGGGGATCATGTTACGGGATTGGAAGGTGTTAGGCACCAATTCCGCCCGACAAATAACGGTCTCTACTTTTTTCAAAAATTACATTGCTAAAAAATGACTTAAACAATAAAATAAATATATAAAAAAGTTTACCTAGAGTGATTGTGACAATCGATTCCTTCAGTACTGGTGGAGTACGTTCCTCGTATAAGCCTTCCTACTTTTGTCTCTATCACTAGATCAACTTCCAATATTCGAGATAAGGTATTCTCCTTCTAGATCTAAGTATTTGTTGGATGTTTTGGGAATTTTAAGGATTTCTAGGTGTTTTTTAAGTAAAAAAGGGGGTTTGAGTGTTAGTTAGGGACTTGGGGCTTCAGATTTAGGGTTTTGAGAAGGTTGGGGAGAGTTTTGGTCTCTCTTTCTTAGGATTTTTTTGACTTACGAGATTAGGTTGTGGAGGCTCATATTTATAGAGTTTTTGGAAAATTTTCATTTGACTAAGTCTATTTAAGCTAAGGGTAATTAAGGTTTCCATTCTTACGTACAATGAAATAATATTTTTGGAAAACCCCCATAATTATATTTTTAATTCTTTGGGACCCCAATTGATGGGCCTTTTAATAAATATCAGGTGGGCCACCACTTAAAATTTGACCCGTGAGCTTAATTAATTGATTTTATTTGTTTAAAAATTTAAATTTAATTTATTAAGGTTTCACTTTACGTTCATTAATATTTTAATTATTAAGTTCAAAATTTTGAATTTTTAGGATTAGAAAATTATCATTTTGTCCTCAAAGAGGGCTTTTGCGTTTCGAAGTCATTTTTTGATGTTTTGGTATATTTTGAAATTAGTTTTTCGTAAGGAATTCAATGGAAATATTGGTTTGTGTCACTTATGGGTTTTTGGTGTGAAATAGTCGTGAACCCTATGAGGGGTATTTTCATAATTTTGTCGAATTTGGTAAAAATTGACGAAAAAGTTTATTTGATTTTAATTTATTATTTTATGTGTTCGAAAGGGTTTTCCTAAGTATAATGTAGGCTTTAGGGATCTTTTAATGTCAGGGGTATTTGATTGTCTCAAGAATGATGATCTCTATGTTTTGGGTCATATGCGTAGTGTGGTTTCTAAACTTTTATTTGCTTGAGTACCTCATTTAAAATTTTGAAACATATCTAGTAACAAAATAAAGCATTGAAATATTCATCCATCATTGGGAACTGTCATAATTAGGTTGACAAGTTGGTTAATCAGGCGAGTGCGAAAATGATGTGTTTACATGCCCCAGTTGAGGTTCAGAATAAAATCTAATGAGCGTGGAAGGTGAAAGACAACATGATGTACCAATCCTTGTAGGTGACTACCATTTTCTCGATGATTCTTTTGATTTTCTTGTTCACAGCCTCAACTGTTTCATTCATTTTGGGTCTATAAGGTACAAAATTGTGAGTTATAATGTGTAAATTGAGGATGGTGGAAGGGTATTTGTGGAAATAGTGTAAGTGGATTGTTTATAATCTAAATGAGTTGTATCTTTCAATCCATATAGGTTGAGTGTTAGGTGAGTTGAATAGAATGGATTTTGGTTAGAAGTAAGAGGGGGTAAGGGAGTGGTTGTAGATTTTTTTGAGAGGGCGGAAGATGTGGTGAAATGCTTCCATTTGTAATGATCTTGAGTTATTGTGATGATTGGTTGTGATTATTGGGTTATGATTATTGGGATAGTGGTTAGACTTTGAGTCTAATGAGCTTGGTGGTGGATTATGTGTTATAGGACTGGGTTTTAAGTCTAATAGATTTGGATGGTGGGTTGAATATGTATTTGAGTTACGGTTAGGTTGAGTTGTATTTGGTTAGGGTTGGGTTAAGGGACGTGTGATGATGATTTAGGAGAGGGTGGGTTTCTAACCCATGGGTCAAGTAAGAGGGGGTCCTAAACTATTTATTGGAAAGATAAATGAATTTTTGGAAGATTTGGGCCTTGGAGTCCATTCTAATATTTATGGACTTTTGCATTTTTTATGGAGGGCCCGTCTAAATTCGGGTGTCTATATATACTCCATACCCGTAGGATCCACCGTTGTGTTTTATTATATAGATTTCTAAAAATACCAAGTTCTTTGACTGAAAAAAAAAAAAAAAAAAAATGAAAAGAAAAAACACAATCCCAACCCTGTTATTGCAAAATCCAATAATGGATATTTATCATTGATACTTATCTTAAGTATAAATTTTGATCATTGCATTTTGCATTGAAACTAATCCTTTATAAAAAAAAACTTATAAAATAATAAATCGACATGAATAAAATTACATAGTTTTTTTCACCAAGTTAATAAAAAAGTAGATAGTCCGTAGGAATAGGCAAGGCTTGGACCGAATGAATGAAAATGTGACATGTGGCTTTAATTAACTTGAGGTTAACAAGATAAATTGTAAGAGTTTATCGTGTTATTATTCTACCATATTGTAACTAATTCCTAAAAAATAAGAAGAGAGAAAGAGGTAGTTTTCTCATGGTTTTACTTTCATGTACGTAAGATTTTAAATCTTACTAATTTCGTTGAGATTACCTTATAGCATCCAAAAACATGCTCAGATGCAATAGGGATGTAAAAGTTAAAATTCTATGAATTTAAAAAATTAACAGAAAAAAGGTTACTTTTCATCGTTATAATTTAAATTTTAGGAGTTAGTAGCCATCGAATTTCAAAAATTTGAATCAAGCACTAAAAAGTTATTTCTTATTTTTTTTAATTTTTTTTTTATTGAAGTTTTTTCATGAAATCTAAAGGACTGTGGTGTTGGATTTCGAGTTTGGTGATCCATTTCAACTACACGACCTTAAGTAAGATTTAAAATCTTATTAAGTTTGTAAGGAAAGTGTTCTTAAAATCTAAACTATGAGAAACACACATGTGAAAGGTAATATATTATATTTTGCAAACACTTTTCTTAAAAGCATAATAAGATTTTAAGCCTTTTACGAAGGATCTATTTGCTCAAATGGATTACCACATCAACAATTTGACACAATAGCCCTCTAAATTTCATTGAAAAAAAATTAATCAAAAAACAAATAATTAAAAAAAAAAAAAATTTCTTTTGAACTTCATCAATGATTTTCTGAACTTCCACTTAACTCTCAAACTTAGAATTAAAATTCAACAGTGAAAAATAATGTTATTTTTCAAAATTCATAGAATTTTTTCCTTTACGACCAAAAGCATCTGATCATGTGTTTGGATGCTACAAAATGAGTCAAGGACCCTTAGTAAGGGTGAAATATTTACTTAGTAAGGATAGCCGGCCCTTATATTTTTTCTCATGAAATTCGAGATCCACCAATCACACATACCCTTGTGTATTGAACGACATCCTCAATTTATAATATTACCCTCATCAGACTTGACGTGACACACGTTAAGAATAGTATGACGTGAATTACTCTTAGAAAAAAAAATCATGAATAATTAATTGAAATCTAGTTTTAACTCAAGTTAACTTAACTATCACGGTGCAAACAACCACGTAATCCCTCTGTCTAGGTAATCGGGACTCTCTCTTTCTATATATATATATATATATATATATATGGATCATGTTTAAGGCCCAATTATTTAGCCAACTTTATTTAGGTTAAAACTTTTAGAGTGGACTGATTTATTTATTTTATTTTATTTTTTTAAGGATGGCCGAAACTTTCAACTAGGACAAAATACATTTGCCAAAATAGTTAGCACTTTAACATGATCCTATATTTTAAATTTTTAGAGGTTTGAAGTCCAAACTGGAACGCAAATATGTTTGGAACAGATCAGATAATTCCAAATGAAGCCTGCCAGTGATTATTGGTCAGATTCGGATTAGAACGCAGCTGGCCCCATGTAAGGTGCGACCCACCAACATTCCTTCAAAGCCAACATTACCGACACGTGTCAGCACTTACCAGATCATTTTAAAGACATTTTTGGTCAAAATTGTCTTTTACAGCCAACGAGATTTACAGAGTAGTCTTCTCTTCTCTGCTTGTTCAGGTAGAGTTGTCTAGGGTTCCTCTCTGTTTCTTCGATTTTTCTTTTGTTCTGGTTTCGATTCGTGTAATTTGTTTTTGAGTTTTTGAAATCGATTCCTTTTTCTGGATAGATGGAGAACAATAATTGGAGACCAACTCAAGGGGAGCCTAATATGGATGGCGTCGATTGGAGAAATCTGCTTCCACCTGATTCTCGTCAAAGGATTGTCAACAAGATGTAAGCTTAGCTCTACTGATTATTTGGGCCGAATTTTATTTGATTGTTTATTTTCATCTTTTTCAAAAGTTACAAGATTTAATCCAACTATTTTTGTTCTTGTATTTCAGTTATTTTGATTGTAAACTTTGTGGAGAATGTAATTTAGTTAGGGAATTAAAGATTATTATAACACTGAATTACAGGTTATTCTATGAGAAGTATCGATTTTGGTCTATAATGGTAATATTTTATTTTATTAGAAAGTAGTAGAGGTAGGGGGTACTAAATGATTAGGATTCTATGAGATGTTGAATTTCATCTTTGATTTTGTGGATGTGATGTTGAATTTCTCAATCCTAACTATCTAATTTATGTCCTTGATTTTTTTACATTATGAATAACTAAGGGTGTATTTGATTGCTAATGGAATCCATTTTCCATTGCGTTTGATTGATTTTTTCTGATTTCCACCCTCATCAAAAAATCCAGCAAAGATTGGATTTTAATTTTCCACCCCCAAATTAGGATCCTAATCTCTCTCCCTGCTTTTTCTTCTTCACAACCACCACCAAACCACTGTCACCATCGTTGCCGATGCCGATCACCATGATCTTCCTCACTGTCACCGCTGTCGGTCATCATTCTCTCTCCTTATGTTTTTTCCCTTGAATTCTAGATGCAATCAAACAATGGACTCTGGTTTTTCCACCCTACACATTTTCAAATTTATTTCGAAATCAAATGAATTTCCATGCTATCAAATAGATTTGAAGAAAAAATTTCAATCATTGGATTATGATCTGAGGCATTATTTTCCAGCCACCGTGATTTGGGGTCCACTTATTTTGTCTGAGATATGGCTTTGATTGTGGATCTTATCATTACTCGAGGTTTGTTCTTGGTTGACATGCTCTATCTGCAAAGCCTCAGTTGACCTTATTTTTATTCATCGTGAATTTGCTCTTCATTTGCCCCCCACCCACACACTTTTTTGGCATTCGATGGATATTCCCTAGCTCATTTTGATCACTCTACTTTGGCTGACCGTAGAGTTTTTTGGCTGCAAAAAGATTCTATGGGTTTTGGCTCTATTGGGGATTATTGAAGGAATGGAGTAGCCCTGTTTTTGAAGGGAATGAGCATTATGTCATGAGATCTTTATCAACATTATGGATCTCATATTTTCCTAGTGAATAAATTTGATGATTTCAACGGTTGTTTCTTTGAGAAATTTCTTTTAAATTGGGAGAGGGTTTCTGAGGATTGAGCATAGCTTTGGAGTTGGGTTCCGCGTTTGTGGTGCCCCCTCCCCCCCTTTACTTATCTCCATATGAGATAGGTCCCTGGTAACAAAAAAACGGTGTTTTTAAAAGGAAAAAACGCGTTTAAAACACATCTTGTAGCTCCAACAATAAAAACGATAAAAAACACACTATTTGAAAAAATCACATTTTTAAAAAAACGTCATATTTTCTTTGTTTTAAACGCATTTTTTTTGTTTTAAACATGTTATTTTCACTTATTTTTACTTATCAAGAAAGAAAAAAAAAACCCTAAACCAAACACTTCCTTTTTTTAAATGTGGGATTGGATACATAATTGAATTTGATGATTCATAAATGTAGAAATAGGGGATTTGATGATAATATCTTAATATTATAGTTTTTTCATTTTTCAATAATTTATTATTTTGAACAAAAGATATGTTTATGAGTAAACTCTTTTTGGCATCATAACATGTATAATTATGTTTGAGAACATGTTATATTGGAAACATAAAAAATTTTCAATAAATGTCTTATGTATAAGATACATACATTTTTTTCAGAATTTTTAGTATACTTTTTTTCTTTTATGTTTCATCGTTTTGTCCCGTTTCTTTCTTGTTTTTTTTTTCCCATTTTCTATGTTTTTTCTGAAGTATTCCCTTGCCCCGAACTACGACTTTGTGGCAATGGATAGGTCTACTCGACCTCCTATTTCATTATATATTCTATATTCAAAAACAAAAAATGCCTAAGAAAATATTTGACAGACACGACACGTTGGGATGTAAATTGTAAGGATGATAAAATAGAGAAACTGTTGAATAACTCTTATTTTATTATTTTACATATTATTTGTCCTTTTTAGTCTTTTCACTTATTAGACCATGTAATCTCCTTTAAAAGCCTAATTAGGGCTTAGTAATAAACTACTTTTTACTGTTCTCCTATTTTCAACTTGGTATCAGAGCCTACCTCCATATCCTCTCCTTTCTTCTTGTTACAACCCCATCGCACAACCCCTCTCTTAAATCCACCTCACAACCTCTCGGTGTAGTCTAAATCATCACCCCTACGGGGGTTGTTTTACTCCCTCCCTAATTGCAACATGCGATAGGGTCATTAAACCTCATTGAAGCTTTACAGCAACAACAAAGTTGCTGTTCTTAGACCAATCGATGGCTCTAGAGACTTGCGACAACAGTTTTTAGGTCGTTTGCAACAGAAACTCAAAGCAGTGCTGCTGTTTTTTTGTTTTTTGGAACCTGCGACTATAGCGGGGGTATTTTTTGGAACCCACACCTGTTGTTTGCATCGTATGGAATTTATCACCACAGCAGGACTGCTCTTTGGTATCTACGATTAGCATAGGGTTGTTTTTGGTCTGCGAACAGCATAGGGTTGCTGTTTTGGTTTGTGATCAGCATAGGGTTGCTGTTTTGGTCTCTGCGATCAGCATAGAGCTGCTGTTTGGTCTCTGCGATCACCACAAGAGTGCTATTTAGAGTCTGCGACCAGCATAGTGATGTTTGGTATATACGATCACCACAGGGGTGTTTGTTTGCAAGCTGCGACCAGCATAAAGGCTGTTTGAAGCCTGGTTTCACAGCACAGGGGCTGTTGTGATCCTAGCATGGGTTTGCTTGAAGGCTGCAGTCGTATAAGGGATGTTTGAAGGCTGTACTCACAACACAGGGGCTGTTTGGAGCTTATATTCATAGCATTTTTATTTTTATTTTTATTGAAAGTTGTTCCTTTGTCCTCTTCGAACTCCCTTCAAACCAAAGTACATAGACTCTTTAATGGCATCTGAGACTTCCTCTTCCTCGGTCACTGGTAATAGTAATGGATCGAGTGGTCCTCCTCACTCAACCGACTTTCCAGGTATTCAAATTGGTACAGTAAAATTAGATGGTCCGAATTATCTCCTTTGGGCACGGTCAGTTGAAATGTTCATTGGTGGAAAAGAGAAAATTGGTTACCTCACAGGAGCGGACAAACAACCTGTACCGACGGATAGTTCTTACTCACATTGGTTTGCTAATGATTCTATGGTCCGTTCTTGGCTGGTCACTTCTATGCAACCACACATTACGGTTGGTTTTATGTTTTCCTCGATAGCAAAATAGATATGGGATTCCGCAAAGAGCATTTACTCGCAACGTCAGAATTTTTTACTTGGAGCGTGAGATTTCTTGTCTCTCACAAGGAGACTCTTCAGTTACCACCTACATATCACAGCTACGTGTTCGGTGGGAAGAGCTGACCTTCTATTCCTTGTCCTATGCCTGGAAGGATCCTCTTGATGAGATATTATATTCGTCGATTCTTGATAAGAATCGGGTTTTTCAGTTTCTAGCTGGTTTCCGAGATGAGTTTGAATATCCGAGAGTTCATTTATTGGGTATGGATCTCTTTCCGTTCTTACAGACCGCATATTCGTATGTCTTGGCTGATGAGAGTTGTCGCGCTACTGTCCTACGTCTTTCTTCTGGGGATGACTCCGCTATGCTTACTCGTCTATCTTCACCGCAATCCTCCAGTGGGTTTATGCCTATCCGTCAGCGACATAAGTGTGATCATTGTGGAAAGTTGGGTCATGTGAAGGCTCGATGTTATGTACTTCATGGTCGTTCGAATCAACAATGTCAACAGTCTCAACGACCTTCAGCTCATGTAGTTTCTCAGTCGACTACTGATATAGCACCTCCCTCAGCTAGTACATCCTCATCAGACTTGTTATCTCTTTCCCAGGCTGAGCTTAACAAGTTCAGAAAATTCTTCAATCAGATGAAGACCTCATCTCAGCCGGTCTCTACATTCGCTCACTCAGGTACTGTTGCATCTGCACATAGTATTTTCACCACTTCCTCACCATGGATCATTGATTTTGGTGCCTCTGATAACATGACCGGTCTGTCCTCCCTATTTAATACTTATAATGTTAGTTCTGGTCATTGCAAGGTTTGCCTTGCTGATGGTTCGTTATCTTCTATAGCTGGTCAAGGTCATGTTCCTGTTACATCTTCTTTATCCTTGACTAATACATTGGATGTTCCTCAACTCACTACTAATCTTATATCTATTAGTAGCATTATAAAAAATTTGAATTGCAATGTAATTTTTTACCCCTCTCATTGTGTCTTTTAGGATCTGGGGTCGAGCAGGACGATTGGCACTGGACGTGAAGTGAATGGACTGTATCTTTTGGACGTACCCGATTTACCTAACACCCATTCTGCTTCCCAGATTAGTTGTAGTAGTCAATCTAATAAAGCTCTTGTAATGCATTGGCACTTATGCTTAGCCACATTTCTTTTGGATATTTGAAACACATGTTCCTTACTTTATTTAATAATAACAATTTACTTGATTTTTCTTGTGAAACTTGTCAATTAGCTAAACATGTGCATTCTTCTTATCCTGTTAGTATGAATACTACTGCACCTGATATATTTGATCTAGTTCATTCTGATGTGTGGGGTCCTTCCCCGGTCACATCCATTCTTGATTTTCGTTATTTTGTCTTATTCATTGATGACCATAGTCGTACCACTTGGGTCTATCTTACGAAACACAAAAGTGAAGTTTTTGAGATTTTTAAACAGTTCCTTGCTATGGTTCATACCCAGTTTGGTTGTACCATCAAGTCCTTCCGTTCTGATCATGGTACTGAGTACACCTATAGTGAGGTCTTAAAACTTTGTTTAGATTCTAGCATTGAGCATCAAATGTCCAATGTTAAGACCCCTTAACAGAATGGTCATTCAGAAAGGAAAAATCGCCATATTCTAGAGTTAGTTCGTGCTATTTCTATTGGTATGAACGTGCCACCGTCTTATTGGGCCGATGCAGTTCTTACTGCTGTTTACCTTATTAATCGAACTCCCTCCCGGGTTCTTCAGTTTGCCACGCCCCTTTCTTAATTCTGTCAGGATCGTCCCCTGTTTTCCTTTTCTCCGCGTGTGTTTGGGTGCATATGTTTTGTTTAAATTCTTGATCAAACTCGTACTAAACTTGATCCTACGGCTGTAAAATGTATTTTTTTGGGTTATTCCTCTACCCAGAAAGGCTACCGGTGCTACCATCCTCCCTCTTGACGGCGTTTCATGTCTCGAGATGTTTCCTTCTTTGAGCATACCCCATATTATAATGGGTCCGTTGGCACTTACTCCGAATGATTTCCCATAGACTCGTCAGATGATCCCCTCCCTGGTTCCTTTCCTCTTCCTTTACCAGTTCCTTCCTCTCCACCTTCTGTCAGTTTGTCACCCCCTCATCTGCAGGTTTACTCTCGGCGTCCCCGCGATACTACCATCACTTCTCTGTCAGACCAGCTCGCTTCCTTGCCTTTAGATCCACTTCCTTCTGTTCCCTGTGATGATCGTCCTATTGCCACTCGTAAGGGTAAGTGTACTTGTACTTATCTTATTTCTAATTTTGTATCTGATTCTGCACTCTCACCCTCCTATCAGAGTTCTGTTTCTCTTCCTCCAACTATTGCAGATGCTATTGCCCATCCTGAGTGGCGCACAACTATGATTGATGAGTTGAATGCTCTTGAAAAGACTCAGACTTGGGAAATTATTCCTCTCCCGCCTGGAAGGAAAGCTGTGGGATGTCGCTGGGTTTTCACACTTAAGCATAATCCAGATGGTTCTATTGCTCGGTATAAGGCCCGTTTGGTGGCCAAAGGTTATGCTCAGACTTATGGGATTGATTATCAGGAGACTTTTGCTCCGGTTGCCAAAATGACCATTATTTGCGTTCTTCTTTCTATTGTCGCTATCAGAGGCTGGCCTTTCTACCAGTTAGATGTCAAGAATGCATTTCTCAATGGTGATCTTCAGGAAAAGGTTTATATGGTCCAACCTCCTGGGTTTCTTACCTCTGCTTCTCCTACACATGTCTGTCGTCTTCGCCGTTATCTTTATGGCTTGAAGCAGTCTCCTCGCACATGGTCTGAGCGCTTTACTAAGGCCATGCATCAGTTTGGTTTCCATCAGAGTTCTGCCGATCACACCCTTTTCTTACGTCACTTCCAGGGTAAAACTGTCGCTCTGATTGTTTATGTTGATGATATTGTTATTACTGGAGATGATGATTATGGCATTTCTAAGGTAAAAAATTACTTAGGCCGTTCATTTGAGATTAAGGACCTTGGGCATTGTAGACACCCCATTTTTGCATCCGCCTGATTAATCAAGTCGTCAACCCGATCGCAAAGGTTCCCAATGATGGATGTCTATTCAAATACTTTATTTTGTTACCAGATATGTTTCAGAAATCCGGATGAGGTATCTCGAACTGACAAAACTTAGAAACCACGCTACGCTAGGAAAATACGACCCTAGAAACATAGAAATCATCATCTTGCAAACCAAAAAGAAGCTTCACGATAAAAATCACTAAAAATGATTAAATTACCAAAATACCCCTAACCTCAAAACAACCCTAGAGCCTACGTTACGCTTAGGAAAACTCTCTCGAACACATAAAATAACAAATCGAAACCAAATAAATCATTTCACCAATTTTAAAAGAATTCGACAAAATTACGAAAATGCCCCTCATAAAGTTCATAACCATTTCACACAAAAAACTTCATAAATGACACAAAATAATATTTCCATTGAATTCCTTACGAAAAATCGATTCTAAAACATCCTAGAACATTAAAAACCGACTTAAAACGTGAAAAGTCCTCTCCGGGGGCAAAACGGTAATTTCACAATTTTCATAATTAAAAAATTCGAAATTAATAAATAAAACATTAAATAATTAAAGTGAAACATTAATGAAATTAATTTAAAATTTTGAACCTAAAAAATTGATTAATCGGACTCTCAGGCAAAATTGTTGAGGGTTCGTGGGATATTTCTTTAAGGACCCCTCCATTTAGGGGTCCAAAGAATTAAAGAAATAATGGAAGGGGGTTCTCCAAAAATTAAAAGTAAATCAAGCAAGACTAAAGTCAATGTATTAAAGTCAGTCAAGTGAGACTGAAGTCAAAATTAAAGTCAATTGAGCAAGACTGAAGTCAAGATATTAAAAGTCAATCAATTAAGACTAAAGTCAAAACCCTAAATCAAAACCCTAATCTAAACTAATCGAGTCAATCTCATAAAACTAAGGTCAAAACCCTAAATCAAAACCCTAATCTAATCAAGTCAAAATCCTAAATCAAAACCCTAATCTAAACTAATCAAATCAATCTCATAAGACTAAAGTCAAAACCCTAAAGACTAAGTCAAAAACCTAATTGAAACCCTAAAAGAAACCCTAATCAAACCTTAATGCTTCTAAAAACTTTATAAATAGGAGCCTCCACACCCTATTTTCGTATCAAAGAAAAAACCCTAAAAAAAGTAGGTGAAGAAGCCTCCACAACCCCTCCAAAACCCTAATTTTGGATCCCCAACTCCTTCCCTAACACCCCTACTCTGATTTTAACCTAAAAAACACCCAAAAACCTCTCAAAAACATCCCAAAAATCTACAACAAATTCGAAGCACCCAGATCCAAGAAGGAGATACCTTACCTCGGAGATCAGAAATCAGATCCGGAGATATAATTAAGTAAGGAATACGGTACAAGGAGCCATTTTCACCAGATCTGAGGGAATGGTACTTTTGTAGATCGAAGGTAAGTTTTTTTATTTTTATTATTTTTTAATCTAGGTTTGTCATTAGCGATGTAGATTTATTTGGGATAAGTAGAGACCGGCCATGGCCGGGCGGGGTTGGTGCCTAACACCTTCCAACCCCGTAACATGATCCCCGGATTCAGATTTTCTGTAGTAGAGTAGTTTTTATCCATTTTAGAGTCAGTTTGGTTCCTAGACCACAATAACTACGTGGCGACTCCCAAACCTCAAGGGTCAAAAGCGGATCCGCGCACCCCGCGGATCGAGGGCGCTTTCAGGCATCTTCGCTATTTTCTAGGTATTGAGGTTGCGCGATCCCAGTCTTGTATATTTATTTATCAGCGAAAGTATGTCCTTGATTTACTTAGTGACTCAGGGCAGCTTGGTTCTCGTACCGCTGATACTCTTATTGAGCAGAATCACAGGTTGGCTGATTCTGAGGGGGAGTGTGTGTCAGATATTGGGCAGTATCGACGACTTGTGAGAAAATTGATCTATTTGTCTATAACTCGCCCAGACATTGCTTATGCTGTTAGTGTTGTAAGCCAGTTTATGCACTTGTCTCGAACATCTCATCTTACTGCAATCTATCGTATTCTTAGATATCTTAAGTGATGTCCTGGTAGAGGTATTTTGTTCAGTAATCATGGTCATTTTCGTGTTGAGGCATAAACAGATGCAGATTATGCTGGTTCAGTGACTGATAGGCATTCTACTTTTGAGTATTGTACTAAGGTTGGTGGCAACTTGGTCACTTGGCGTAGTAAGAAGCAGGATGTGGTTTCTCGGTCCAATGCTGAGTTAGAATACCGAGCTATGGCACTTGGAGTATGTGCGTTATTGTGGCTCAAGACCTTACTAGTTGATTTGTGTCTTCCAGTGACAGCCCCTTTCTCCCTATATTGTGATAATAAGTCAACTATTAACATAGCGGCAAATCCGGTTCAGCACGATAGAACGAAGCATATTGAAGTTGATAGATATTTCATTAGAGAGAAGATTGTTTCTGGGCAGATTTGTACTCCCTTTGTTCCTACATTGCAGCAACTTGTTGATATTCTTACTAAAGGTGTCAGTAAAGCCGCCTTTGAAGGTGTTTTGTCCAAGTTGGGCGTTGTCGATATCCACGCACCAACTTGAGGGGGAGTGTTGAATAACTCTTATTTGATTATTTTATAGATTATTTGTCTTTTTTAGTCTTTTCACTTATTAGATCATGTAATCTCCTTTAAAAGCCTAATTAGGGCTTAGTAATAAACTACTTTTTACTGTTCTCCTATTTTCAGTTGAAACACCATTACATTTCCTTTTGGTAAGTTGGCATCTGTCATTTTACTTTTTTCTCTTTTTTTGTCGTCTATAATCAAAAGAACATTACAAGGAGAGGAACTACTAGGACTGATTATTAATACCTACCTTGTCTTTTGGTCATGCCAGATAGTGCCACATAATGCACTCTTTTGAAACTGATCCCATGAATATTTTGGCCAAACCCCTAGTGAATCTACACCCCAGAATTCAGTGCTGGTTTTCTGAGCGTGCATTCAACAACGGGTGGGCTAAACTACATTCAACGGGTTAGTCAGCCCAAGAGTGGCATTTTTCACAATTTGGCAAAATCAACACATGAGATGGGCATTAGGAACCAATGCTGAAGGTGTCATGCACTGTGATAACAAATGTTGGTAGCAACTTTATACGATATTTATTTATGTATATTAGTGTGTTGCTGGAACTATACTAGTTATAACAAAATTAGTTTATGACATGTCTTACTAAAATAAAATGTGTACATAACTAAAATAATTTTTTGATTGGTAAACTTACATTAAGACTAAAGAAGACTTAGCTAAAAATAAATGAAAGATATACTTAGAAATGAATGTCTCGTCTTTACACGCTAATACACTTGCCTATGTTGTTGATGCATGGATTGATTGCTTGTGCAATCAGAAGGGCGCTTATGCGAAATGGTAGGTTGATCATGTTGTTCTCAAGGATTCACATATTGGAAGTTCTTGTTTGTATCTCTAAGAAGTCGAATACAATGTACAATAACAATTCAAAGCACTATTAATAATTAAAGCACTATTGATGATATATTCTAATCCAATTACTAGAGTTCCATTGAATATCAGTTTACTTCGGACGTTTTATTGTAACTCGACACCTGCATCTAGGTTTACCTTTTAAGAATTTCTATTTTCTTTTAGTGGCTTTTATGCTTCTATGTGACAACACCCACCCATATCTATAACCTATTAAAACTAATTGTTTCACATGTACAGAATGGAGATTTTAAAGAGGCACCTTCCCATTTCCGGCTCTGAGGGAATACTTGAACTTAAGAAAATTGCTGTAAGGTTTGAGGAAAAGATTTATTCTGCTGCCACAAGCCAGGTACATCCACTACTCAAGATGGTGTATTCTCTCTGTAATTGTAATTTGTATTGCTTTTTTGCTTGCAACCTGCTACCCATACATTGACGTGCTTGTTCTCATTAACTTGTTATTCCGTTGATTTTTCTTTGCAATATTTATGTTAGTTACTCTGAAATACGGTTGCTTCCAGAATGCTATTTTTTTTTTTTTTGGATAAGTTTTAACCCATTTTTTGCATACATAACCACGATTGATATTTTTATTTTGTCAGTTCCATGCTTCAAACATTAACTGAAATTTATGAATTGGGCTTGTTTCCTTTATATTTTGGAGGGTAAATCTTGTAAGTTTATTTATTAGTAAAAGTTTATATTGCATCTATCAATTGTTTTTTTAAATTGTGACTCACCCCATATGCTTCAATACCCTGATCTGTACAATATTTCAAATAAGAAAAAATTGCCAGGGAAATGTTCTTGATCTGGACAGGAGAGGAAAGATCCTGGGACTGTACTTTAGAAGAAACTTCAATGATTGGGTAACATCCGTAACAGACCTATTTGGAAGAAGACTTATGATGAAAGCATTGTACTTCTTGAGGGATAGTCCTTGTACTTCCAGATTTTCATGTCCACCATTGGGAGGTTCAAATACTTCAGAGATGTCATTCTTTGTTTGTACCACAGTGTTGAACAAGATCTTCACTGTTGATAATCTAACAGTCATAGGATCAGTATTTTAGCCATCTGTTCCACTTAAAAAAAAACAGTGGTGAAAATGTTAAATAATTTACTCATGCATTGCAAGAACGTCAGTGCAATATGGTCCCACTTTTCAACCTCTTTCTTATTCACTGGATTCTACCCCGACACGTTCTCTCTCTTTTCCAAGTTGTTAGTCCACAACCTTTATTTTTTGAGGGAGGATTTTATATTTTGATATGTTTGGGCGTTTAGAATGAGAAAAACAGCTTTAGTCTCAAGTAAAGTTCATTCCTAGAGATGATCCTTGAAATATTAATCCTGGTCTCCATTTGGAGTTAAAGGGGCTTTTCTTTGAGGATTTTGCTTTTGGATGGGAAAATATTATGTTCTAAGGTTGGTCTCTTTTTTATTTTTTTTTTCATAAGTAAAAATTATTAAATAACAAAATAGAGGAGGTCGAGGAGAAATATTTCAAAGAACTAATACTATCTTGGTCCAAGACTAGATTTCAAAGAAAGAAATCCGATAAGCCTAATCAGTTTCGGTGTTTATTTCGGTCAACCTAGAAATGGAAATATTTTAGGAAGTGTGGAAATTAATACTAGTTTTGGAAATGATGAAAACATTGTGGAAATGAAAAAGAAAATCTTTGAAATTTCATTGAAACTATGAAACGATGAAATGTGCATTCAAACACACTCATTAAGTCTTCAAAATACGATAAACAACCATATGGCTTGTGGAAATGAAAATCAACAATGTTCTACTATTTACACATATATGTAAATAGTTGAGAGTCTATTAATGTAAAACAATAGTACTCTATATGGAAATGAGAATAATAATGTCACATTAACTTCATGCACCTTAATATATAAGACACTTGCTTAAATAAAAAAATATCAAGTACTACATTCACCTGTTATTGTATTTTATTTTTTAAATACATGTATATTAATAATGTATCCTACTAACTAGGACACAAATGATTATGTGCGTGCTTTTATGAACATGCTAACGCGCATGTTTTGCCCAATGAATAATTATAGGAGAGTCGAAAATTTAAAAGCAAATGGTAGTCTATATGGTGCAGTGGAGAATTTACCCGTGTTATGAGCATTGAATGATGAGATAAGTAAATGGTAGAATCCCTTTCCTGTTCAAAGCTTAGATTTTAGAGAAGGAAATTTGATAAACACATGGTATTAAAGTTCGGTGTCTATTTTGATTAGCTTAGAAATGTAACTATTTTGTGAAAATATTTGATATAGTATGAAAATTAGTAGAAGTTTAGGGAATGATGGAAGTATTTTTGAATTGACAATAATGTTGAGAAATTTTCATTGATATTGTGGGAAATGATCAAATAGCATTTGGTTTTAAAACTCGATAGTCCATCTCATCCCCACCAATATCAAGTTGACTCACCTGATTCATCTTTTCAGATACATAAACAATTTAACTTTGTTTAAAACTATTTATTAATATGTATTTTTATTAAAAATTTATTTATTTTTAATAAAATATGGTAGATTAGAAGATTCTCAGTCGCACGGTCATATTTTATAACTAAAAATTAATTATTTTTAATAAAAATTACAAAACCCCATTGATTCGGAGTTAACTGATATTTTCAAAATATCGAATGAGTCTTTTGGGTCTCGGTTGAGTCAGTGTGAATGACAATCCACATATGAGTCATCTTAGTCTTGGATGATTATTAAAACCATGTAAAATAGGCATTACAATAAACTCACTAAGTCTTCAAAATACAACAAATAACCATATCGAATGTGGAAATGCAGATCACCAACATTTTGTTCCATATATGCACAAATAGTTGAGAGCCCATTAGTGGAAAATAAAGTAGTGATGAAAATGAGAGTAATAATGTCACGTTAAGTAAATATATGGAAATGAATAGGACAACGGTTCGCTTCCAACCCCTACACGAATTGGTAGTTACCTTTCCTTATTGGTTGAATGGTCTTGTCAGCTTTCCTTTGATCTTGTTTTTAGAGCAGTTCTACCATGCCCACAGGTACTGGTTTACATTCGTAAGTGTGTTTAATATACAAAACACATGCTTATATAAATAAAATATTTAGTTCTGCTACTATTCCATTTTTTATATTTTTAAAATGTAAAAATTATTAATTTATCCAACTAATTAAGACATGGATGATTGTCTGTGCTTATGGTAACGTACTACTATTCTTAGAATAAATCAAAATAAGATGGTATAAATACCTATCTAATTATAATTCATTTATACTAATGAATAAATATTATGTGCAATTTTTTTATTATGTGTAATTTAAAGTCCTTTCTAAAGTGGAAGCAATTTCAGAAGTTTGTTAACTTCGTAAATTTTTAATGAATAAAATGTTCAAAAATGAAAATTTGGACCTAAGTTTACCATTCATTGCACATGCTTGTTTGTGGAAAAAACTCAACATGGAATATTTGCTTGCCAAGTAAAAGTATATTTGGAAAGTAATATATCATATCGTTACTTGTATACTTTTTTGCCTTAATTATTATCAGTTATATATCATTTTTTCAATATAGTTTGGTCATTTTTCTTCAACTTGCTTTCTTTTGGGTTTTGCCCTTCTCTATATACTGGAGCATTGAAGACTTCCTGGTTACAGTAATCGGTTTAAATCGATATTCAGCCTAATCCAGAGTTATTTGCTGGGTTCTATTTCCACTCGACCGATCTCATCCATTTTCAAATTAGTATAAAAGTTGGTAATTCTACTTTGTAATGGAGTCCTGAGTTGAGCAGCTCTGGTAGAGAATTCCATAATTTCATTTTTTTCAAAATAGAAACCCGTTCTACAAATTGACTAAGTCAAATAGAAAGGGCTCCAATCTTACTTGCTTGTTTTGATGCACACTCAACCTAGTCTCTCTCTATACTTTAAGCAGCCCTGATTCCTAGGACACAACTACTATTTGTTTTAAATATAGATTTAGGAAGTGTTAATTGTATGGTTGAAATGGGTCAAAGTTGAGGCATGGATTATATGCTCGAATAATTGAATCTATGGATCAGAACCATTTGTGTCCTTATAATCATTTCCCGTCATTTGATTTTGATTCGACGTGAATGTGTCCATGGGTTGAATTGGGGTGGGAAGGATCTGTCTAAGGAAGAGGACTCGATTTGGGTCTATATCTAGATTCAAATTGACCTATATAAAGTCAGCTTTAGATTTTGGATCTGTATAGATCTGATCTCTGTTCGATTCCTTTCATGCCCTACCCGAATGCATTGATTAAAGCATCAAATGGAAAGGGGTCATACTTGAGAGCCACCTTGATTGGATCTTTGGTTATAATATAATTTTAAATATGGATTGGGTGGATTCTATCCGACTTTGGTTCAATTAAGATTCATATCTTGTGTCATGATCCAATTTGGATTGGATATGTTTTTATTTCTTGAATCCAATTTGAACTTTAAGACAAATGTGATGTGGATACACTCCAAATGGGGATCTACTTGTGGGTTGCATTGGTAGTTATTCGTATGTATCATGAGTCAAATATGGATAATGAGTCACGATTCTAAGACCGACTTGGAGTTGGATCATCATCATCAATCTGGGACTTGGATTTACATGGATCAACCCATATTAAATGTAAATCATGCTCAAATGCACCTACAAGAGGTGCTCACCTCTTTCTTTCTCTTCAATCTTTCTCACTACATACATGTTCTCTGTTTGTTAAATGATCTTTTTTTTTATTCCTCACTCTCTTTTCTCTCTTTTTTGTGCGGTGCTCTGCTAACAATTCCTTATATAGAAAATACAACCATACAAATTTAGGTGCTGATTAATTCAGCTTCTTAAATCTACTATCAGCTTCTGCTGTCAGAAGCTGAAACATTGAAAAGCCTGTTTGATAGAGCTTTATAAAAGTGTTGTGCTGTTGACCAGAATCTGGTAATTACTGTTTGATACAGCTTCAAGAATCTCCTGTATTAGGGTAAAATGATCAGAATACCCTTAAGGTTGCTAGTGCACCCAGAATCCATTAAAAATTACCATAATACCCCTATAAATATATAATTACAGTAAATATATATAAATATAATAAAATTATATAAAAAATTAAAAAATAATTGTATTAATTTTAAAATATTTATAGTTCTAAAAAAATATAGAAAAATTTATAATTCTATTGAAATTTCGGCAGCGTCTCCTCTAAAAAATAGACATAAAATTTTCTTGATAAACAAAATACCTGCATAATACATAATCCAACATAATGTACGCAGAATGCATCAAAATTACTAAAATACCCCTATAAATATATAATTACACTAAATATAAATAAATATAATAAAATTTTATAAAAATTTCGACAGCATTTCCTCTTAAAATTGAACATATGAAATTTTCCTGATAAACAAAATATCTGCATAATATGCGATCCAAATTTCACATTTTACATAACACATCCACATTATATCGTATATACATAACACATCCACAACCACTACATTTAGATTTTGACATCATATAAACATAATAATTATAGTTAATATAATAAGTAAAACTGAAATAAATAAAAACATAAAAAATATACATCCAACAAATGCATACAAAATATATTTTTCATTCTTCTTATTTGACTCCGTTACTTTATCTTGAGGAACATTATCATTGATAATGTCAACTTCATCTACCCACAGAAAAGACCCTGCATGTCTCTATAAAGTAAAATAACACATGAATTAATATCAATGTTACCAAATATAAATATGCACCTAACATTAATATCAATATCATATTACCTGCCAAGATGGACACCCATAAAACATCCTCCCATAATTTTCTTTTGTTTTAGTTGTGACTAATGTCATCACTCGACCACATGAACAACATGGTGGATACATATAGCTTGCCATCAATGTTATTCATCATACACAAAGACAATAAATAAATAAGCATAGAATCTTTGAAATATACTTAAAAACAATATAATCTTTATTCCAACATTGTTTAACAGTATTTATAATTACAATACAAAATAAAAAAACAGAATATAAAAATACATCAATGATTGCCAGTAAAAATGGCATCAGCTATTAAATCCCTATGTATTTTCATTGTTTGTTGACTTTGACGACCAACCAAGAAATTAAAAATGGCACAAACTAATCTCTAATGCAATCCCTTTATAAATATATCCAAAATCTAGTTGATTCGATGATTATCCCTAAAATATAATCGAAGATAATAAATTGGGAATGAATAAATATAAAATTAAAATAATTATTAGAATATTAAAAATAAAAGGAAAAAATTATTTACGAAAGTCGAAGAACATTAAAATAAGTAAAACCAAGTAATTTTTCCAAGTCGAAAAATTCCAAGTTATTTTTACAAATTCATTTTATAAACAAAAAAATTCCAAATTGAAAAATTCCAAATCGAAAAATTCCAATTTTATTTTATAACACAGAAAAATTCCAAAGCGAAAAATTCCAAGTTATTTTTACAAATTCACACAAATTCAAAGAAAAATTATACAAAACAAGCAATAATTCAATAAACAAAACAAGCAACAATTAAGATCAAACAACAATCATTCACAAAAATTTCTAACAAAAAAATTTCTACCAAAAAATTAGAACCCTAACAGAAAATTTTCTGTTAATCAAACCTAAAATATGCAATTTCGTCAACAATCACACATTGAAATCGATGAGAGAGAGAGAGCTCACAGAGATTGGAAAAGGAGTTAATCGAAGAAATGGGTCAAACGGAGGGATTGATTTCGATCTGACTTCGAATTGTCTTCGTCAATGCCGTCGATTGCAAACTGGGTTAATGGCGTCGATTTTCGTCGGTGACTTGATCGAGGTTGGGTTCAACGATGAATGGTGTCGATCGACGGTGGGTTTTTCAAGCCTGTGGGTTTCGTTTGACCGAAGCTAACGTCGTCATCGATGGGTTTCGTTTGAACAAAGCTACCGTCGTCGTCATAGGGTTAGATCGGTGCTTCGGTGGTCGTCGTTGTCAATGAGATCAATCGGCTGGTCATCGTTTTCAATGAGATCAGTCGGCTGCTGCTGTTGAAATCGAAGGGTGAAGTGTGAACGATGTTTTAATCGTGGACAGTGATGGAAATTTTAAATTAGTCGAAGGGCATAAAAGTCATTTCACATTAATGCGTTTTAACGCTGTTGCGCGAAGCTTCTCCCATCCGCTTTTCAAAATAGCGGTTAAAAACGGAAATTTGCGTTAAAAATTTCAAAACGCTGCGTTTTGACGCAAACGCCGGTAAAGTTGCTTTTAGAAGCACAATCAATCGCCCCCTTAGCTGCAATAAATATAGCAAATATTGCCGTACAGACTTAACAACTGTAAGTTATTATGAACATTCCATATTAATGACTCAAGTGTAAGTTCTATAATATTTTCTTTCACACCCAAATAACAAATTCAATGAGAAAATTTCTAGAATAATTTTGTGTTCTAGAAAGAGATCTTTCGAGTGCATGTCCTTTTCTTGTGTGATTATCTCTTAACAACTCCTAATATGGAAAATATTAACCAATACACTTAAACCACTATAAGATACCATGAACTAGTCATATAAATTCCCTTGTAATGGTATCCTTCATTGTGTGATGCTTTCTTAGCAACTCTTTATCTAGAGACTTAACGTGTAATATACTATAATGCACTATCCGCATCAATAAAGGAACCTTATATAGAAAATGTTATCCTAGAAACTTAACCACTATAAGTTATCATGAACAATTCATATACATTCTCTTGTAATGGTATCTTTCCCCTTGTCATACTTTCTTAACAACTCCTTATGTAGAAAATTCTAACCTAGAAACTTAAGGACTAATAACTTATTATGAACCGTCCATTTAAGCTACTGAAGTATAAGTTTTAATTGCTCTTCATTGATCTGTATCCGTTGGACACAAGAAGTTGGCCTATGAAGATTATGTAAGAAATTTTCAAAATAGTTGCAAGTTGTAACTCCCCCCCCCCCCCTTTAAAATGCCGCTACCTTTCACTTGACCCCCTCTTTTTTTTTCTCCCTTCCCTAAGAAATATACCAGTTTTTTGAAATTTCAATTTGAATTTTTTTTTGTGTGTGCAATTTTTGACCAATTTTTTTCTTTGGCAACCTTAGCCTTTTTGAGTCTTAGCTTGGTCAATTGAGCCATTGGCCTTCCATGATAGTCCCTTTTTCGGCGTCTTAACACCTTTGCATGTCTATTTAATGTGCTTGTTTTACATTAAATGAAAAATATGCAATTTCCATTTGCATTATCTTCTCTGTACAATTTCATTGTTTATTAGACCAATTTGTATAAACATGTAATATGTTTATGTTAGAGGAGGTTGGACAAAATAATTAGTAGTCTGGGGACTGTTTTGAAATTATGGAAAAAAAATTTATATAAATAGTGAGAAAGGGGTTTGATTAGCCCTAATCTCAAATAGTTTTCTCCCTAATCTTTTCTATCATCTTCTTCTTCTTTTATTTCTTTCATTTTTCTTCATACTTCCATGGATCTGAACTACTACTTTATTGTTTTGATATTTGGAGAAGCATAAAAAGAGATAGCAATTTGTTATAAGAGTGAAATTTCGATCCATTGTATTTTGAACCAAGTTTGTCGATTACTTGTTATTTATCACGGGTACGGCTCATGTGGTGGGGAGAGTATTGATTTAAATATACCAACATCTTTTGTGCCTTAGGTTGGTTTTGGGTATGGAAGGAGAGAAATAGCTAGGTCTTTGAAGGATGACAACATCTTGTGCATGAGATTATCATATCTATTTTAGGTTTTTTTTTTTTACCTTGTGCAAAGCTTTTGAGGAGATTAGATGAGTCTTTTTTGAAGATTTATGATTTAAATGGAATAATATTTGTAATATTAGGGATTAGAGTGATCATGGCAGTTTGTGGAGGAAGGTAATTTCTGCAAAATTGGGGGCAAGGGTTTTTGATTGTGATATGGCTCGTTGTTCTTATAGCTTGCTTTCAGGAGGGTGTTCATTGATTGGGAGTTGGTTTCTATATCTAGGCTTAGTATTTGTGTTGCCTCAAAGTTCCTCAACAGTGATGTGGAGGATTGTTAGGTGTGGAAAGTAAGTAAGATCGAGGTTTTCTCGCTTATGTCTTTTTATCAATTTCTCTCTTAGGCGTCGTTTCCATCCTTTCTTGCCTCGGCAATTTAGGGCCCAAGGGTTTCTTCAAAATTCTCAACTTTCATTTGGACTATGGCTTTGGCTAAATATTCTTACAATGGATAATGTCATTAGGAGACCTCAGTAATTCCAATTTTTTGTATCATGTGTAAGGTTGATGGTGAATCAGTTGATCATGTTCTCATACACCCCAAGCTTGATGGGGAGGTTTGGTCCACTTCTTTGACTTGTTCAAGATACATGCTTGTCTTCCCAAGACACTTTGCTCTCTATTTTAGAGTTGGTCATTGCTAGAATTTTCTTTTTTGTGTTTGAGAGGTCTTTGTGGAGTGTTTTCCTTTTGCCATTTGTTGTGCTATTTGGAACGAAAAACAAGTGAGGGTCTTTGAAGATACGAAAAACTTGTTCCAAGAGATTATTTTTTCTGTTTTGGATTTTACATTTGTTTGGTGTAAAATTTTTAGGGGATCTAGGGGTGTCTTTTTTGAAGATTTCTTGAGGAGATGGGGCTGGGTATAGCATTTCTTTGTCGTTTGGCTGCTATGCTTGAGTCTTTTAGAGCGTGTCTTTTCTCTTTTTTAATAAATCTTATACTTATTAAAGAATAATCTCAGGGACTAATAATAGGCTACGGGCTTTTTGTGTCTAGAGTGGGTGCTCCTGTTTTCCTTCTTGATGTATTTTCTTTTGTTGGGTTGGTCACATTGACCCCTAGTTTCCCCTAATAAAATTAACTCATTAAAAAAAGTCTTCCTTGCTTTTTTTGTCATTCTTTTATTTGCCTAAATTTTGTCTATCCTAGTATCTCTTGACCAAAACACTACTTGTAATGTCCAAAAAAAAAAAAGACCAAGTCAACTAAGGTTGACCGAGTCAACCATTTTTTACTCAGTCAAGTCAATTATTGTTGACTCAAGTCAAGTCAACTTTGGTCAAATAACTTTGACTTAGTTAAATTGACTAAAAGTCCACTTTCTAAAAAATTCTAAAAGAATTAGAATTTTTTTCAGCAATATCTTGATATTTAAAATATCTAGATATTATTTGATAATATCTAAATATTGTATTAGCTGTTTTTTTTTTTTTTTTTTTCACATTCTACACAAAGAAGAAAGAGAATAGTAAGAAGGAAAAGTAAGAGAAAAGAAAAAAGGAAGATAAAGGAAAGAAGGAAATGAAAAGAAAAAGAACCAAGGATGTCGGCCTTTTCAAATTTTTTTGATAGTCTTAGGAATATTTTAGGAAAAGAATTTTTAAACTTTGTAGTTTAAAACATAATTTGTTTTATTTTTTGGATTTAGTAGTTTAAAAAAAAAAAAAATTGGTTTGTAATTATTCTTAAAAGCATGCACACATTTTATAGATACTTATATTAATGTGTTTATGAGTTTAAAGCATACTTTGCTTAGAAAGAATTTATTACATGCTTGTAGCTACTTTATACATGTTTTATACGATTTATACATGTTAAAAATAAAATACAGCAACTATAAAAGTTGTTTTTGTGTAATATTTACACTATATATATTAGATTAAATGCTCAAAACATTTGTTACTTTATACATACTTTATACGTATTTTGTACTTATTAAAAAGGAAAATACAACAACTATATAAGTTGTTGTTTTTACACACAATTCATATATTTTGTTCATATTTTATAAACATGCATGATTTTGAATAAGTTAAACCAGTGGATAATTTACTTTAATCGTTTTGGTGATGGATTTCCAAGAAATGTTTCTAATTAAAAAGTTGGGTAAGAAAAGTAATTTATTAAAATAAAATATGAGAACGAGTTCCCAATTGATTGTCGTGTTTTTAAAATACCCAATTGGTGAGATGCTTCGGCATATGCCGTATAAGACACGAAAGAGAGAAAAGAAGAGGTGATGCTACAATCATAGACTGTGTAAGATAAGAATAAGAGAAATACTTCGACTAATGGTCGTGTAAGACACGAAAGAAAGAAAAAAAAAAAAAGATATGACTATACATTTAAAAGTGGATTGGGTATTTAAAACACGTGTACGTTTTACTTTCAATACGTTTTGAAAAGAAAATAAATCCTTATATGTAGTATTTTAGTGATTTATTAAAGAGATTGTGAAAATCTATAAAGAATAACATGTTGTGACATTTCCGGAACGATGTGTTATTCTAAGATAACAGCTGCATTGTTTAAGTTATGTATTATGGGATGCATAAGAACACAACATCACAACAGGAGTCCGAGATTTTCTTTTCTATCTTTAATAGAGAACAAGATGTAAGTAGTTGTATGATTGATAGAGATTATCGGGGATCACATGCACACTAGATTGGCATAGATGAAGATGGCTAGTTAATGATCATTAATAGTCTAAAGTAATCCAGAAAGAATGACCTACTTGATTTGGCCCGTTTCTTAAAGCCTTGGTCAACGGCGAACTTGAACCGGAAAATAGTTACCTAAGTTGTGGCAATGGCTGGCCATAGAATCAGGAAATAACGGTGGGGTTCCACACTGGTGAAGTATTGGAATAATCGTATTTAGACCGAAATGTTCACATCAGTCGTGACCTTCAATTCTTTATTATAGTACTCTATTATTTGATGTTATATTATAAACAATTATTTCTTGAGATTTTTAATTGTGTTTCAATTTCCTACTAGATTTTATGACATCGGTGTTCAATTATTTTCAATTATGTGTTGAATATCAAATATACATGATTTACGAATTTCTAGAATATTTAAACTGCATATAGGGTGCTATTATTTAGAATTATAAGATTCCTCTACTGGGTAACTCCCCTGTTACTCACCCCTACGACACCACAAATTTCAGACGCACCTAGTTTAGGTGATCCTTCCGAAGAGATTCATTGTCATGACTTTATAGATGATTTGTCCAAACTTCCAAGAGTGGAGCATGGTTACTATTGATGAGTTTTGAACTAGAGTTAGATTTGAGTCTTTCGCTATCATTTTCTTATATAGATACAAACACAGTATTATGTCGTTACTGTTTTAATGTATATGTCAAGTGTACTAATGTTTGAGGATACATATCTATTTTGTTGTGAAATGATCAGGTACGACATCTAATTATTTATTTGTCGTTTACGCTTATATAATAACTATCATGATATGGGTTATATATCATGCCTCTGGATTCAACTTGGGAATTATGGGGATTCGGGTTGAGTTTTTGGGTGTGACATTACTTCTACAAAAATGTGTCTATGATGTGCTTTTAAACAGTCACCATTTTGGTTATCATGGATTTACCTGTTTGAAATCATTATTTCTATGGAGAATAATGTTTGCAGGTGTTCCGAGTTTTTCAATTTTGTTGTTTACAACATAATGCCATCAGTCCTACATGTATCATCTGAAGATGGAGGGTGGGCTTTCATGTATCTTGAGGAAATTATCCTCTTTCATTTATGCATGTGCCAGCATTTTTTCTCTTGTTGTCAGTGCCATTGGTTATCATTTTAGCTTCTTAGGTCTTTAAAATTGCAGCTTGCATTATTCTAGGACTAAACTTAATCTAAAATTCCTACTTTTCAGACCGATTATCTACGGAGAATATCTGGGAAGATGCTGACAATGGAGACAAAATCTCATAATACTGGTGTGCCGAATTCCTTACCATCAAACTCTACTATTAGTAACCAGAAGTCCCCGGATCCAGGTAACAACATGAAATAGCTAACTGTCTTTGACCTAATATAACAAATGAATGTTTGTAAAACATACTTGTTTCTTGTGTTTTTTGTTTTAAAGTTGACATGCATGACAAACATGCTTAGGAAACACCATTAATCAACCAGCTACTCCAAAAGACCAATCTTTTATAGAGGGGGAGAAATATGAATGTGATTTACTGGGGTATGACACTCCCGAGAGTGGAGGAAAATATACAGTCAACACTCCCCCTCTCCCACACGGGTTGCAGGAATCAAACCTGTGACCGATACGGACCTATTGCTCTGATACCATGTTGACCAACTAACTTCTTTGAAAGACCCGTATCTGTTGGAGAGGCAGAGAACTATGAATATAAGAGGGTCACAGGGCTTAAATAGGGCATCACACACCTGAGAGTGGAGGAAAATATACACTCAACAATCTAGTTTCTACGTCTTTGATAGACTGCATATCAAGATCATCATCTGCTTCCCTGAGAATTATTAAATATTTTGACTTGTAAATCGTTAATATGATTTTGTTTTTTTTTTTTTTTTGAATTTCTGCAATATTTAAAAGGCATGTAGGCTATTTTTTTTTCTTAGTCAATCTTTACTTGACACTTTAGTACTTGCTTGACATAGTACCTAAGGAAGAATTATGTCGAGTAAATACAAAATGATCAGAGATAGAACGTTGAGAACCATACCGAAGCACCACAAAGCTAAATTTGTCAAACCAAGCATGCAGAGATTGTTTCAGTCCATACAACGCCTTTTTTAGTCTACACATAAGATGTTCTTTCTTTTCAATTGCATAATCTGGGGGCTGATCCATATATACTTCCTCTTATAAATCTCCATGAAGAAATGCATTTTTTTGTCTAGTTGGTAAAGTGGCCAGTTAAAACTTATTGCCACAGATAGAAGAATTCTAACAGAGTTGAGGTGAGCAACAAGTGAAGAGGTCCCACAATAGTCTACACTATAAGCTTGAGTATAGCCTTTAGCCACTAATCAATCCTTAAGGCGATCAACAAAGCCATCAAGTTGATACTTTATTGTGTACACCCAACAACAATCAATAGTGGTCTTCTCAGAAGGAAGAGTGGTAAGATCGCATGTCTGATTTTAACAGAGGACATGTATGTCGTCATCCATAGCAAATTTCCATCCAGAAGAAGTCATGAGTGTGATGATAAGTACTAGGAACAAAAATAGTGGACAACAAGAATGCAAAAGAGCAAAAAGTAAAGGAAAGACAATGAAAATATACAAAATTAAAAATAAGATGTTAAGTGAATGAACAAATACCTTCAATGCAATAGGTAGCGTGGAGGATGAGGGTACTATGGGAGGATGTGGATAGTCCTCAAAAGAAGCAAAAGGTGGAGGATCCTTAGGAGAGTTAGGAGATGATTTGACTATAGTTGGATCATAAGATACACTTGGTTGATGCTGAGAGTGTTGATAAACTTGCCAGTGAGGAGGAGAAGAAACTAGAAGGGGAAAAGCTAACTCCCTTTTATGAGAATGAACCATATCAAAATCGAACTGACCACCCACAATGGAGAAAAAAGATGGAGTCAAAAAAGGTGATATCGGCACTAGTATAATATCGACGCCTTGCAGGATCATAACAACGATAACCCTTTTGGGTCCGAGAATAATTCAAGAAGACGCACTTAACAATTCCAGGAGATAACTTATCATGAACTGTTCCAAGAATGTGGACGAAGGAGACATACCCAAAGACACGCGGAACAAGAAGAAAGGGCTTGGCTTTAAGATAATAATAAAGAGAAGGGTGTCTGGCTACCTAAAATAGGTGTAGGAACACGATTAATGAGGTAATAACCAATAAGAACACCATCGGCCCTATAAGGTTTAGGAATTGACATGTTAAACAATAAGGTGCAAATGACATACAAAAGATGATGGAGTTTACGTTTAGTGATGTCATTCTATTGGGATGTATGTGGACTTGTAATCCGATAGATGATACAAAAGAATTGTAGAATTGTCTAGTCTCTAATTAAAAGCTTGGTAGATATATATAATAATAAAAAAGGTGAATGGACAAAAATGCCCTTACATAGGTGAATGGACATAAATGTCCTTACACAGAAAAAGAAACATAGAAATAACAACATTAGATTACTACTATTCACTATTTTCCAATACTCCCCCTCAAGCTAGAACAAATATATCAACTAAACCCAGCTTGATAAGATGAGAGTTAGAGATAAAAGGACCAACAGATTTTGTAAACATGTCGGCTAGTTGATCTGAAGAAGATACATAGACTGTCTGAAGAGCATCAAATCGAACTTTCTCCCTGAGAAAGTGAACATCAACCTCTATATGTTTAGTTCGTTCATGAAGAACTGAGTCAGAAGCAAGCATGATAGCAGACTTGTTGTCGCAAAACAACGAAAAAGAACCAGAAGGAGGAAATCTCAATTCTGTTAGTAAAGATCGAAGCCAGAAAAGCTCACATGTCCCAAGAGCCATAGCACGATACTCAGCTTCAGCAGAAGAACGAGAGACCACACTCTGTTTCTTACTTTTCTACGAGATAAGGTTACCTCCATGGAATGTACAGAAACCAGAGGTAGATCTCCTATCTGTAAGAGAGTCCATATAGTCAGCATCAGTGAAACATGACAAATATGGTTGAGCAGTGGATGAGTAGAAAAGCCCAAGGCCAGGACGTGACTTCAAGTAGTGAAGAATACGATGAACGGCCTCAAGATGAGATGTATGCGGAGCATGCATAAACTGACTGACTACACTAACCGCAAAGGTCAAATCCGGTCTAGTATTAGTCAAATAAATCAGACGACCTACAAGTCTTTGATAAGATGTCGGATTAGATAATAGATCACCAGATTCGATATGAAGTCGATGATTTTGATCCATAGGAGAAAAGGCAGGACGACAACCAAGCATACCAGTATCCTAAAGAAGGTCCAATGTGTATTTGCATTGAAATAGTGAAATACCACGTCGAGAGCGAGCTACTTCTATCTCCAAAAAGTACTTGAGAGGACCCAAGTCCTTAACCTAAAAAACACGACCCAATATCATCTTCACCCTGTCAATCCACTAGGCATCATCTCCTGTCAAGATAATATCATCTACATATATTAGAACAATGGCATATCGACCATCCAATCCTTGATGAACAAATCAAGTATGATTTGAGTGGCAATTGGTAAACTCCATAGATAAAATAACTTCTAAAAAACGCTGAAACCAAGCTCGCGGGGACTGTTTCAAGCCATACAGAGATTTGAGAAGCTGCATACCTTCCCACAATATTCCCCCCTGAAGACGAAACCCAGGAGGGGGGGCCATATATATAACTTCAGTCAAATCACCGTTCAAGAAAGTGTTCATATCGAGTTGATGAAGAGGCCATGAGTGATAAGCAGCTAAAGAGATAAGAAGACGAATAGTAGAAAATTTGGCAACAGGAGCAAATGTGGCACCAAAATCCTTCCTTAGAGTCTGCGTAAACCCCTTAGCAACTAGTCGCGCCTTATACCGGTCAACAGTTCCATCTGCGAGGTATTTCACTGTAAAGACCCATTTACAACCAACAATTCGCTCCCAAGATGGAAGGGTAACAAGTTCCCAAGTATTATTTTTGTGCAAAGCATCTATCTCAACAGTCATAGCTCTAGTCCACTGAGAATCTTGCAAAGCCTCTGATACAGACCGAGGAACTCGAATAGAATCAATAAGAACAAGGTAGGCCTGATAAGAAGGAGAAAGACCCTGATAGGAAACAAGCTAGGCAATGGGATAATCAGTAACACACCCTCGCTTACCTTTGCAAAGAGCAATAAGTGAGTTAGAAACAAAATGAATAAGAGCAGGTATACGTGTAAGAGTAGGAGATGATATACCTGAGTCTAAGGAGGAGGTTGGCAAAAGTGGAGATGGACGAGGGCGACGAGTGTAGATTTGAAACTTCGACGGAGGTGAAGGAAAGATCGGAGATGGTAGCACTATAGGTAATGGTTCCTGCGAAGAAAAAGGTTCCTGTAATAGTAGTACAAAAATATGGAATATTTTCAAAGAATTTAATATCAAGAGAATGTATGACACGGTGAGAAACTGGATCATAACACCGATACCCCTTGGACATAGTGGAATAACCCAAGAAGACTCACTGAATGGCTTTATCATCTAATTTAGTACGAGTAGGAGTCCTATCTTGAACAAAGCATGTGCACCCAAAGACTCTAGGAGTAATGGGGAGGAGAGCGCGGTCGGGTTCAAGAACATGAAGAGGTACTTGTCCTCCTAAGGTGCAACTCGGAACGCGGTTAATAAGAAAAGTCGCAGTTAGAACTACCATATTCCAATATGCCTTAGGGACATGCATGCCTCGAAGAAGACACCTGACTGTATTCATGAGATTATGATTCTTACGTTCCGCCACCCCATTCTGCTCAAGAATGTATGGACATGTCAATTGATGGAGCATACCATTGTTATGAAGATGGGCATGAATCCCATCCGAAATATATTCCCCCCAATTATCTGACCTGAGAGATTTAATAGTGATGTTGTACTGAGTTTGAATCATCTTAATAAAATTAACAAAAATAGGAAGCACCTTAGAATGAGAACGCATCAAATAAACCCAAGTGCAACAAGAATAATCGTCTATAAATGTGACATAGTATCCATGACCATTAAATGCAATAATAGGGGAAGGCCCCCAAGCATCAGAATGAAGTAAATCAAATATTGCATTAAACTGATGCATACGAGGAATATATGAGGTATGAGTATGCTTAGAGAGTTCACACAGAACACTGAAATTTGTGCCCACGACAAGAAGTTTTTAAATTAGGAAATAAAAAACACAAGTGCTAAAAATTAGCATATCCTAAGCGAGCATGCCATAAATGTAAAGACAGATGAAAAAGTGTGGCTCCCAGACGATGGAAGCACAGAAGCTGGAGCTGCAATCGATTGAGATCCAAATATGTACAACCCATCCTTCTCATACCCCTTCCCAAAAATCCTCCTCGAAGTCAGGTCCTGAAAAATACAATGAGTAGGAAAAAATGTTACAAAACAATTTAAAGATTTAGTAATGCTATTCATACATAAAAGATTAAGAGATAGGTGAGGGACATGAAGCACGGAGTCAAGAGAAAAATTAGGGGATAATGAGATAGTACCTTTGCTGTGGATAGGTGTAAGGGATCCATCAGCAAGACGAACCTCCCTATGAGTAGTAGGGAAAATAGAGGATGTAAAATGGCTAGACTCACCAGTCATGTGATCAGAGGCGCCAGAATCAATTACCCATGTCAGTGGAATAGAACTAGATTGAATAGCATGAAGTGCAAAGGTTGTACCTTGAGGTATAATAACTGACGCAACAATCGAGGATAAGGGAGTGTGAGCCTGGATTTGATCCCATACAATGGCTGTAATCTTAGTCTGGAGATGTTGCAAATCGATGGTGCCAAGAGTTGCTTGAGAAACTGATGCAGACTCTACAGTAGCAGCACGAGGAGAAGGATGTCCCACAGAAGATCTCAGAAGGTGGGGATAAAGCTGAAAGTAATGGGTCTTCTCATGTTCAACCTTCCCACAATGGCTGCAAGTAATGCCACTCCCTTTACGGCCTCCACGGGTTCGATTGCCATGTCCTTGAGTACGAGAATCAAAGAACCCTGAATTGATTGCTAGAGCCATCTGATCTGTAGCTGGGGCAGAGATAATCCCAGGGACCTGAGTCTAAGAAGAAACTACATGGTGACGACGCTCATCACTATCAATGGTCGCAAATGTCTCAAATAAATATGGTAAATGAGTGGTGTTAAGAATCTGTGTCCAAAGTACTTCAAACTCAGGATGTAGACCCATGAGGAATTGGTATGTTTGATGTCGACCAATCTGCTTAACCACATACCCAACTGCTTTTGCAGACAACTCAGCCATAGACTCATAGTGCAAGAGCTCTTCCCAACGGGACTGAAGGAAACCAAAGTAATCTACCACACTCTGAGTGCCTTGGGTAGCTTGAGCAATATCCCGATACAGCTCATAAATCCTCGAGTCATTCATAACACGCGCATGTCTGAGTGAGGGCTGACCACAAAGAAGAGACAGTCTCATGGTACATGAACATGGTATAGATGCACTGCTCCATAGAGTTAAATAACCATCTAAGAATGGTACAGTTATCGATTTCCCATTGTTCAAATTTGGGATCAATGGGGGGTGGCTTAGGGATGGCGCCCAATAACCAACCGGATTTACCTCTACTACCCAAATAAAGTCGCACAGACCGAGACCAGAACTGAAAGTTACGACTATCTAACAGAGCAGTAGTAATCCGTTGTGCAGAAGAATTTTCCCAAAGAGCAGTACGGGAGTCCTTTATCTCGTGAGTAGATGTCATGGTTTATGCTGAACAAGAAGTGACGGTACTTGTGGATTGAAGGGAGATCTCGTACAGTCGAAAATAAGGAGGGTCACCAAAGTAACAGACTTAACTGTTGAGAATCAAAGCCAGGAAGTCGTGGTTGCTGTCGTTGATCACACACATCACTATAGCTATTGTCACAAGTCTTGTAGACCTCCCTAAGAGGTTGCCTCACTGTTGTAGGTCTCGTAGTTGTTGTCGTTGATTACACACAGCACTATAACTGTTGTCACAAGTCCTGTAGACCTTCCAAAGAGGTTGCCTAACTGTCGTAGGTTTCTAATGGCACCGTAGGTGCTGTTGTAGGCCTCCCAAAGAGTTTTCCCTGCTGATGTAAGTTGCAAAACAACAACCAAATAGTTGTTGTTGATGTTAGAGATCACAAGACAGCTCTTTACTCATAGTCGTGGGTCTCTAAGGCAACTCTAGGTGTTGTCGTAGGCCTCCCAAAGAACTTTCCCTGCTGTCATAAGTTGCTAAACAGCAACCAAGTAGTTGTTGTTGACGTTAGAGATCATAGACAGCCCTCAACTCACTGTTGTGGGTCTCTAAGGCACCCTAGGTGTTGTTGTAGGCCTCCCAAATAGGTCTCCCTACTGTCGAAAGTTACTAAATAACACCGAGATAGTTGTTGTCGTCGCAGATCACAGATAGGCCTACGATTCCTATTGCAAGGTCTGTAGACCTAGAAGAACTATTCTCTATTGATGCCACAGGTAGCAAAACAGTCTTTTTGCTGTCATAGATCACAACCAAGCTTTATAGCCACTATCGTAGGTCCCTAAAGGCACCCTAGGTGCTGTTGCACGCCTCCACAGGTTGCAATGCTGCTATTGCAGACAAAAACAGGGACCCAACAGTCCAACCAATAGGCTAACGATGAACAAAACAGGGCATGAAACACAGCACAGAGAGTTATCGCAGCATGCGATCAAAACCCTACTAAAAATAGGGAAAATAAATAATAAAAAATAACCCCCGATGGGGAGACTAATTGAAGAGGCTGTTTTAGATTAGTTGATTTTCTATAGAATGGAGAGAATAAGAGAGAATAAAAAATTGAAGGAGAACCAAGAGAGGAATTCTAATGGCTCTGATACCAAGAAGAATTGTAGAATTGTCAAGTCTCTAATTAAGAGCTTGGCAGATATATATAATAATAAAAAAGGTGAATGGACAAAAATGCCCTTACATAGGTGAATGGACATAAATGTCCTTACACAGAAAAAGAAACATAGAAATAACAAAATTAAACTACTACTATCCACTATTTTCGAATAGATACCATGGTCTCTACAAAAATCAGACAGTTTTTGATATATTCAAGAGCATTGTTAGAACGAAAATTTTTAATATGACGTTCAAATTGAACAAATATCTCATTATAAAAGATTAAGAAAATTTTAGGGAGCTCAAAGCAGTCTTTCATTAAAAAAAAGTCAAATGTCCAAATGGACTACATCAAACAGACTCAACTAACGACTCTCTAGATTAATAGGAAAACTACTACGATGATGCTTGCCTAACTGACAAGCCTTACATTTTAATACTGAAATTGGACTCAACATGGGAATAATTTGATGCAACTTTTGCAACGTCAGGTGTCCCAAGAAATAATGTTATTGTAGAGGAGAGATGAAAGCACTCAAAGCAGGAATTGACTCACATTCCAAAAAATATAGCCCATTCCATTCATGTCCCGAACCAATCATCTTTTTCGTCCTGAGGTCTTGAAAAGCACAAGGATTGGGGAAAATGTTACAAAACAGTTTAGCGATTTTGTTAGCCACATAGAAGATTAAAAGGAAATTGAGAAACAAATAAGCCAGAAGTGAGTGTCATGGAATTGGTAAGATGAAGATCACCAATGCCAATGATAGGGTGAAAAGAACCATTAACTAAAATATTATGAGATCTAGATGAATGAAAATTAGAAAAGATGGAGGAAGTACTAGAGACATATGAACACAAGCACCAAAGTCAACAACCCAGGAAGATGATGGGGATCGAGTAATTATACAAGCAGAATTAGTTGTATTGACCATAGTTGTTGTAGGAGTAGATGATGAAGAAGGTAGGCCTAACAACTTCTGAAGGATTTGACTAAGTTGAGCGGTAAGATTGTTTTGAGACATAGAATCAATAATCGATGGTTTGGAAGCAAATGGTTAACAAATGTGGAAGACGTATCAACAGATGCATTATGGGCATAGTCATGACGTTCCCATTTGTCCCAACAATAATCCTTGCTATGCCTTGTCTTACCACAATAATTGCATTTTCAATTAGACCTATCAATACCACGACCAAAGATAGTACAACAACCATGAACCCCACGGGTTCCACCACGACCACCACCGCGAATACCGTTGCGTCCATTACGAGGAGTCCCACGAATACCATCACTAGTGGCTAAGGCAGATGACTCAGTAAGAGAAGAAGAAACTGGGTTCATAAGTAAGGCCCTCCGAAAACTCTTCCCGTTGACATCGCTGAACTTTTAAATCAATGCTCGGGGGTTGATAGAGCAATAGTTCTTCCCACATACATTTCTGATTATTGTAATGTCTATTCAAGGGTTTATCATCCTGTTTGGTAGTGAACATGCGCTCAAATAACTCAAACACTCTAGTCACATAACTCTCTTGAGAGTACATCTTTGCAAGAGAGCTCCAAATCTTTTTTATAGTATTAAGGAATTGGATATTGGAAGCCACAGTGGGACCAAGAATGATAATTATTTCCGTTCAATCGTATTGAAGTAATTTCCTTGATCGAATCATCACTTGAAGAGCTACGTTTATCCATTAGAACAACCACAAATACGCAACGAGGGAGGCAACAACCATTGTAAAAGACACCTAAGAGAGATACAGCAAGGGTAGGAAGCGTAAAGAAAACTTTGCCAATTTTGGGTAAATGAAAAGTCCAATTTTGGCCAAAAAAAACCGACTTAAACACCACCCATTATAATTAAACCTTCGAAGAGGTCTGAAAAACAGCACCATGCAGCCCCCAAAAGTCATTCACAGCCAACCTTAGTCACACAACCACGCCCTAGATACACATCTAGCATTTATCTTGCGCCACCACAACGAACTAAAGTTCGTTTCACTAAAAAAACCTGCAAAAATAAGGGTTTAAAACCCCAAAAAAATAGGAGAGAAGAAAAAACACCATTGCTCTTATACCAAATAAAGAATCAAAATAGTTTAGATCAAATAGAAGAGGAGAAGAAGAAAAGAAATAGAGGAGAGAGAGAGAGAACTGAACACAATTAACCCATTACATACGCAAAACACAAAAGGGGGCCCATAGGGCTACCACACGTAATAGAAAAAGTCCTAGGGGTTGTCGCACAAATAAATTCTACAGAATTCTAACAGAGAGTAATCATGTTGTTATCTTTTGAGGACTCCTTGTCCTCTTATCAATAAAATTTAACTAACCAAAAACAAAAAAAAATAATCTTGTGGAGTACAAAAAGTCTTCTTATATTTTCAATCATACCAAGTTTTGGTTCAACATTTCCGGATTCACCAAGATGAATATTAAATTTATTTTTATATTACATGACGTTTGTTCTATGAAATATGCTAAGCTGGTGTCAGATATAAGTGTTTATTCTATCTAGTCTCTCTAAGTGGCATCAACCATAGTTTAGATAGTGACATAGATTTATGTTGTTTCTTTATTGTTGGTGTATTTTTTAAATGGTCCAAACAACTTTGTGAGGGAGCTCTGGGTACATTTCTTATTTTTGTTCCATACTTGGTGCTTTCCTTTAATCCTTGTTTCAATGTTGGCAGATTAAGGCATTCTCGTAAAAAAAAAAAAAAACAATGGAATGCTGTACCCTAGATGGCGAGAGTCCAGTAGCCGAAAGCATCACTAGCTTACGCTCTGACCCGAGTAGCATGGGGCACGTGGAATCCCGTGTGAATCAGCAAGGACCACCTTGCAAGGCTAAATACTCCTGGGTGACCGATAGCGAAGTAGTACCGTGAGGGAAGGGTGAAAAGAACCCCCATCGGGGAGTGAAATAGAACATGAAACCGTAAGCTCCCAAGCAGTGAGATAGGAAATTATGTACCAAAAATAATGGTATCTCCAATTATAGCCCCTCTGGGATGCAAAATATATCTCTTCTCACCATCCCCATAGTGTTTGAGACAAATGTATGCATTTTGATTAGGGTCATATTCTATGGTTACGATTCTACCAAATATGCCATTTTCATTCCTTCGATTCATCCCTGGAGTTGAATACCTCATTCAAGAATTTTTTTTGATCTAATCCGTAGGAATCAATATAAAAGGAAAATCTGGCTTTAGTACCCTGAGATATGAAATAGAGGCAGTTCCTTATTATGGATTCAAGGAAGAAGGCTTGTGACTCCCTTTCGACGTTTTCTAGTCGAGTGTAACGATTGGTCAATGTAATTGAGCTTGAGCCCTGTGCGGAACGGCTTTCCTTATCGCCATAACAACTGCACTAACATAACAACTCGAACAACTGGCAACAGGATAATCTCCTCTTAGCTTTCTTCTTGCCCGAGTAAAGAAGGTCACTATTATAACTATAGAGGGTTTCATGATATTTGAATTTTTTTGTTTTGTGCTGGGACGTTTAGGAGGAATAAAATAGATGAATCTTTGAAGTGAAAGAGCACCCTCTTTAGGAAGTGATTCCTAGGTTTTTGTTATAAAAACTTTTTTAAGCAGCTGAAGTAAGGGTTAAATGATCTGGTTTGAGATTTCATAAGAATGGACTTAGTGAAGTCCCTCATTTCATATATTGGGAAACGAAATGATTCGGCAAGGTCAGGATTGGGCCCTGACACATGTTCTTGAATAGAAATGAGGGGTTTTTATTTGATAATTGTCATCATCTAATTGTTTTCGCTTTGAAATATAACAATGTTATCTGATTATTTGCTTCGTGGTATCAATGGGGTTCATGTTTTAGTGGGGCAAAAAGGTTGCTTTGGAGTGTTTTATCTATTTGCTTTTTTGTCAGTGCATTTGGAAGGAACAAAATTCTAGTGTTTTTGAATGAAAGTCCATGTCTGTGCAAACCTCTTTTGTGTCTGTTTGGAACCTTGTGTTTTTTTGGTGCAAGGTCTTTAAAGAGTTTAGAGGTGTATTTTTTTAGGATTTTTTAAACGTCAACTATTTGCTTAGATTTGTGGTATGATTCTCCTTGCATTCTCATTCTGTTGGTCATCTTGATCTCATTCTAATAAAAAAAATTAATTATTAAAAAAACAGAAACAATGTGACAAAAGAATCAATTAGAAGGGATCTCCTACTTCCAATTAGGAATTCTTTTGGTCCTTTAGGGATAGTCCCTAACCTTGTGATTTTTTACTTATTTTACCATTCGATAACTCAATCATATCCTGGTAAATAAATACTTGCTACTTAGACAATCTGGAACCAACTTTCGAATTACTAAATTATTATTTAATGGATGAAACTGTGAAAAATGTGTAATCCTCAGTTATTTTTTTGGATTTCATTTTTGGGTGGTATATGATGTGTAAGGTTAGAGATTAAGTTCTGCCCGTGTTGTTTCTATATTAGGCAGGTCTTCCTGGCCTCTTGGTTTCTTTCTTTCTAATAAATTTTTATCTTTAAAAAAATAGTAATAATAATAGTTCTTACCTACCTGTTTCTGTCTCATTGTAATGTGCTGGAATTTTCTATTTCTTTCTTTTTCCTCATGATTAGAGAGCTTTGGCTGCTTTGTTTCCGCGCTCCCAATCTAAACAAATCACTTGTTTATGTTATTGCAGTATTATAAGCGTTCAGGTATTCTTGTTTTGTGCATAGAATGTTTCCTCCTCCCTTTAATTTAAAAATAAAAACCCCAACAACAACTAATGCAGTAGTCTTGAATTGTGCATATAATGTTTCTTCTTTCCTTTTGGAAACAATGTTTTGCTGATGGAAGTAGTAGTTAGTAATTCTTATTTCTGTCTCATCTCTCTTAAGCATCTATAGATTCTACAGCTCAAAACACACCATGCAAATGCGGGTGACTGGCAAGAAGAGGTTTATCAAAAGGTGATTTCTTACTTTTTTATTTCACTTTAACTTGTTTGTATGTATAGTCATTGTTTCTTTCTGATTTAGGTGTATCAAAAGGTGATTTCTCACTTCTTTTATATTTCACTTTAACTTGTTTGTATGTATAGTCATTGTTTCTTTCTGATTTAGGTTGCAATTTTATATATTATAAATCTAGGGCATTGCTGTCATAACTCATAACCATTGAATGTTCCGTGCCCACATCCTGCTAATTCAACTTGGCACACTTTTTGCCCACTGAAAATTAAGGATGTATACACTTAAAATCAACGCAATTGATGATATGTAGCCATTGGATTTGGGCATTTTTATCATGAACCAGGACCATATGTAATACACATTGATTTCAAGCCCTTGACAGAAATACTCAAATCCAATGGTCCTTGATACATCTCAAAACCTTTTGTCCAAAGGTCTAGAAAACAAATATGAAATGTATAATATATATATTTTGATAAGACAAATTTTATAGATATTTTCTACAAGGAAAATTATTTTTTTAAATAATAATATGATATGATGCATGTATTTTGTTGCATAAAAATGGAATGTCTCCCTTTTGGATAAGGAAAAATGGGTCGATTCAAGAGCGGTCCATGTGACCCTTGTTGAGTGGGGGAGCAAGTATAGCTAGCTCGTATATCTTCTGCCAGCTCAGACTCCGTAGGTATTAACTATAGGGAACATGTGTTTGTGAACGTGCTTTGTGAAGATTGATATAAAAGAGAAAAACTATTCAGAGTGTAACACCTTAATATATGTAGGTTCTTACATTAGAAAAAATTTATGTTTTATTTTACAGATTAAATCTATGAAGGAAATGTATTTACCTGATCTGACTGAAATGCACCAAAAGATCACTCTCAAGTGCCAACAGGTACTATTTATTTAATTTTCAAATTTTATAGCTTATTTTATTGGCTTAATTCTATAAGCTTTCATTGTTTGGCAGACCGACTCTCTTCCGCAGCCATCAAAAGAACAAATTGAGAAGCTCCAAATGATGAAGATCTGTTGGAGCGCACGCGTATATCATTCTTACAAGTGCCCAAGAATAATATTCCACCTGGTTTCAGTGAGAAGCTCGGTCACTATGAGAAGCAGATTGTTACTTTTCTAAATACTCATAGGCCCAGAAAGATCATTCCTTCACAGCTTCAAGGACAACAGCAACAACTTCAGCCATCTGGCAGCCACCCGCTCTCCATGCAACAGCAGCAGTCGCAACCACAATCTCAAATTTTGCCGACTCAGCACGACAACCAGATGAACCCACAGATGCAACCAATGAACTTGCAAAATTCTGTAGCAACAAACATGCAGTCCTCTGCTGCGACAAGCATGCAACATGGTTCCATGCCTCCTTTATCAACCCATTTAGGGGTTCCAAGTACTCAATCTAATATGATGAGTTCAATGCAGCCTAGTTCGACGTTGGAATCAGGACAAGCACCACAAAGTTCATTGCAACAAAATACTGCGACTGCCACCCCAACAGGCAAACATTACGTTGCCACAACGCGGTGTGACTGGTTTACAGTCTAACATGAATCCTACTCAATTAAATTCTAATATGCACAGAAAGACTACACTAGTCGATATGATGAATTCACTGAAACCTAGTTCGACATTGGAATCGGGAGACGCACCAACTTCAATGCATCAGGGTGGTGGTGTGGGATCCTTAAAGCAAAGTTCTGTGAGTGCATCCCAACAGGCAAACATTAACGTTGCACAACGCTTACAGCCTGACGTGAATCCTATTCAAGTAAATTCTAATGTGCTCCAACATCAGAATCTGAAGCAACCACTGTTACAATCACAAGAGATGAAACAAATGCCTTCTCCTTACATTCCCTTGGCTCCATCCCTGATACTAGCGGATCCTGAGAAACAGGCGCTCTCAAATGCTGGAAATGCTGGGCAGACAAAGAAGAAAAGTTTTGCACAGGCACCATCCCCTTTTGTGTTGTTTCTTCTCTTCTTTTTATCGTTGCGTGGCGATTCTTGTGTTGTGGAGATGCTTGAAGTTGATGAAGGACAAGCTTCAAGACCTTTAGTATTTGTGCTAGGCAATTGTGAGACTTAAAGATTGTTGGATTTCTTATTTGTCTTTGTGGATTTTATTTATAAAGATTATTAAGTACTAGTTATTAAATATTTGGTGATTTAGACATAACCTCTTTCCTTTTTTGTGAATAATTTTTAAACTGACGCCTTGCTCCTTGAGCTCTCTTAGTAGATTAATGAAAAATGATTTAATGCCCTCATTTTTAACCATTAGCCAAAAAAAACTTGATCCCCCGCCAAAAACAAAATATAAAAAACTCTCCGTCTTATGCTCTCATGTTTCTAGGATACTTACGGCATAAGTTTATTGGTTGATGGATGCTTAGGAAATATAATTGTCTTACAATATGTAAGATGTATGAAGCCAGTTGAAACTAACCTGTCTTTGTCCAAGCCTTTATGTGGGAACCATATGAATTTATTCAAATGCACCCATTAACAGTAGCATAGTAATACTTCTTACTTTTACATATATATGAACTTAAAAAATTAAATATTTTATTTTATTTTTATTTTTTTATTTCTTATTTTTTATTATTTATTTATTTATTTATGATTATTTGGCGGTGGGGGTTACTGTGGTAGTCTTCCCCGAGATTAGTCGTGGTGCGCACAAGCTGGTCTGGACATTGGGTTAGCAAAAAAAAACTTAATAAAAAATTGAATAATTTCTATGGTAAGGTTATTTTTCTAATTTTAATATACAAGTTAATGTTTCTTTGATGAGGGGTGCTAAGAGTCAAATTGAAAATCTATTTGCAATTTAATTGTTGATGAGAACATTTGTATGATCATTAGGTGGTTGTATTTTTAGAACAAAGGGTTGTCCACGTTGATCACTAACTACGATAGTTGATGATGTAACTTTAATCCATTCATCTACCATTTTCCTCCACTCAGTCACTGCAATTCAAAGTAAAAAAAAAAATAGTTTTAAACTCTAAAGAAATAATTACAAAAGATAATATAAAAAGAAATAATTCCATATTAGATTTGATTAGTAAATCAGAAAGCAATTTTATATTAGTATCCATCCATCAATTCAAATTTTCAATTGTAGGTTGGGGAATGGAATAGATAGAAGAAATACACATAATTAATTAATGTGATAATAAGATCATTTTATTTGATCATACATGATTAGAATGTGAGAAATGTTACGAATCTAATCTGATTTGTGCTTCTTCCGAAGAGACTTAACAACATTTCCAATCTCTATATCCTGCAAATTAAATCATTAGGAAATTAATTAAAGGAACTCCATGCATGTATGAGACGTAGTCCACCAACTTCTCCAGACATCAAGGAAGGAAGGAAATAAATAAATAAATGAATTTAATTAGAGAATCCAATCCAATTTCTTAAAATAATAGATACAATTAAAACAAATCCTCATCAACAAACAAGATTTTTTGTAACAAAAATTTTAGTTTTAGTTAAGGATTCAAACCTAGAGAGTCTAGACAGAAATATCCATCAATTGAAACCTCTTTAACAATCCCAACAACACCCCATTATTAGACTATTAGCAACAACCACAAAAATTAAATTCAAAAAATTATGTACGTACGTAAACAAAGATAATAAAATCTTTGATCCATAAACAACAGAATTTTAAATTGTAACTAAACAAATATGAAGAATATTTTTGGATATAGATTAGTTAGTATATTTGTAAAGAGACAAACCTCATATTTATTATTGGATAGAAGAAGATGTCTTTGATCATCAAAACCTCCCTCAAACTCTCATTCTTTGATGTCATGGTCGCTCGTTTCATGTTCTTCTCATGACCATGATCATTTTCTTTTTATCACTGTTATCTTTCCTTTCATAATCATTCTTATGATCACACACAACAAAAATAGAATTTAGTCATGATTTGTACTTTAATTAGAATTAATATATGAAGAAAAACTATGATCACTATTACCTGAAGCTGAGGCTGAGGTTGAGAGAGCTCTGTAGTATTAGAAAGGTTTTTTTTTGTCATATTCCAAGTGATTTTGATAATTAGAAACATTTTCTTTGTCAACAACAGATGAGGTTTTATTAGCAGAAATGATAACACAATCCGATATAATAGTTGGTGTAACATTGATCATTCATCTACCACTTTCCTCTACCCACTGCAATATTCAAATTTAAAGTTAATCATCAACAAACAATCAAGAATTTGAAATTTGAATTAATAGACAAAAAAAAGTTTGCTAATTAGCTAGTGTAGTCCATTAATTAAGTATTATGGCATGTATACTTATTTATTAATTAAAGAGATAATAAGATCATATATTTATTTGATCATACATAATAAGAGTCTGAGAAATGTTACGAATCTGCTCTGATTTGTACTTTTTCCGAAGAGAGTTAACAACATTTCCAATGTCCGTATCTTAAAAAATTCAATCAGAAAATTAATTAAAGGAACTCCATTATGCATGAGAAGTTGTATCCACTACATCAGAATCAGAAGAAAATTAATTAAAAAGATATACAAAAAATTTTAATTAGTTGGGGATTAACTAAAAGTAACATATATATTAAATTATAATTCAAACCTTGAGAGTCTCGAATGAGAGTTCCATTAATTGAAGCCTCCTTAATGATTTCAACAATATCCATCAGACTGTAAACAACAACCAGTTAGAAATTAGAACCAACAAATTAAAAAAGAAAAAAAAATTGAAAAATGCATGTAAAGCAAGCAACATTGAACCATTGACTCTTTTCTTTCAACCAACATGGAGAAGTAAATAATTAGTTAAAATTAAAAGTTTCTAATTATTAGAAATTAGTAGACCTATCATCAATCTTTGATAAAAAAAAAAAGCAATCTTATATTAAAATAGGGTCCGAGCGGTGCACATGACCCAACTGGCAGAATAGAAACTTTAAATAACCCGAAAAATATCATTACCCACTATAATTTGTTTAAAAATACATTAACACATTAAACATGCCAATTCTGGCGTGAATTTTTAAATAACCATAAGAATTCTTATTTTGGAAAACTCACCACAAATTTTTAATAAAAATCCTAAATGCAATTTTCACAATCTACGTTACTAATAGAAATTGAGAGTTCCTACAATCACTAGGCGCGGAATTGAAGCACGTGTGCGAAAATCGAGGCGAACGATGCGGAAATCGAGACGGATCGAACTTCGAAGCAAGCGATTTTCGAAACCGGCCCAGTGGTTTCGAAGATCTTGATGTGCTCGTCTCTTCTCCCTTCTACGGCGAAAAAACGGTATGACCCCGAAATCGATGAAATTCGAGGTTGAAGTTTTCGAAATCCACGTACATACGTACGGCTGATTTTTGACGATACGGGTTGAAAAAGACGAGAAAACGGAAGGAATTGATTGGGTTATTTAGAGAATGAGGCTACAGACGTTTTCCTTCTGCGTCGGAAGACGGTTTGATCCCGAAACGGACGAAATCCGAGGTCAAAGTTTCGAAATTTTCGTATCCAAATACGACTGATTTTGACGATATCGGGTGTGAAATAGAAAGTGAAACGAAGAAAGGTTGGGTGGGTTTTGTAGAGAACGTAGCTGCGGACATTTCTCCCTTCTGCGTCGATCGTCTACGATGAGCCGTTTGTAAGAGATCTGAGGTGGAAGATCAAAGAGAAAAAAAATTCGTTTTTTTTTATGTCTCGGCCGTATGGACGCGTTGGGGAAGATGACGTATAAAAAAAAATTAAAATTATTATTTAAATAAAATGTGGGACGAATTCGGTATTTTGTCAATTGTTTCGATCGATGATAACTTGATCATCCGGACTCCAAAACTGACAAATGAATACTCTATTTCACCTAATTTTTCGTTCTGGATCTAATGGTATAGTCAATTTCTACAAAATATGTCTCCATAAAAAATTTACATTTTTAGCCTGATGTGACCCCTAAACTTGATGTCGTTTTCGTTTTTGGCGATAATTCGACTTCCTGATCTCCAAAAATGACAAATAAATAGTCCATGTTGAATAATTTTTCGTTATGAATCCAATGGTATAATCGAATTTTAAAAATTATTGCTCTAATAAAAAGTCACTATTTTAGCCTAGTCCGATCCGGTAATCGAGGATTTTGCAACTTTTATATTTGGACTCGCATTTGAACGTGCTTACAGGCTAAACTATGTTTTTCAATCATTTTGAATCTAATGGTGAGGTCAGATTCCATTAAAAATGATCAGAAACATCCTAAAGTTTTACCCCTAAATCCCACTTTCAAGATTTTCTTAAAATTCCACTATTTATTTTTTTCTCGAGATACGAATTAAAAATTTGGGATTTTACATGGGAGAATGGGAGAATTTGAGAGAAAATGTCAAGGAAGAATGAGGAGTGAGAAAATAGAGAATGTGACATTCAAAGAGAGAAAAAATGAGTGCCCCATCAACTTGTGGGAGAATAGAGGATTTTATACATTTTTTCTTTCTAATTTTTTTTAGATTCTTCTTTAATAGGATGTCCCATACGAGAGGTTTCTATTTTCGATTTTTTTTCAAATTTTCTCTCTTGCACGTTTGAAGAGGGATATGGTTAATGATCCCATGTTATTCGCAAATCGATAATCCTTTATCAATTGGGTGCATTTTTAATTTTACTTTGATCGGTTAATTGAATTTTAGTTTTAATTTGATTTTGTCAATCGGATTTTAATTTTAATTCAATTGGTTCCTTGGATGTAAATTTTAATTTGATCGATCGATTTTTAATTTCAATTCGATTGGTTGGTTGAATTTTATTTTTAATTTGATTGAACTTTATTTTCAATTTGTTTGGTTGATGGAATCTTAAAATTTTTTAGATAAGTGGTTGTTTGAATTCTAATTTCGATTTTGATTGGTCAATTTTAATTTTAGTTGATCAATTGAATTTTAATTTTGATTTTGAAAAAGTTTTAAATTTGGTTGTTTTATTAAAAATTTTGGATTTTTTCATTATTTCACATGAAAATTTTCATATTTTCTAAGCCTGAGATTTTTAAATTTTCTCGATGTACGTGAATGTTATTGAAAATATATTCTTCAATCATGTTTTCTTAGAAATCGATGTTTCTAATTCAAACATCAAGGGACATTTTGGTCATTTTTATAATTTTTTGAAGAAATTATCTATTTTCATTAATTTTAGTCTCCTTAGACTCGGAATCACATTTCAAGACCAATGAAGATATTTTTGGGACATTTTGAAGATGTAGAGCCCCAAGGAGTATTTTTGTCATTTTGTCGAATTGTGAATTTTTGAATTTTAGCGTGAGATTTCTTTCGGTCCCAGTATTATTATTTCTAAATGTCAAGGTCACATTTTCTTAATGTCGCGAGATCTCTAGATTTCGAAATGTATAGCGAATCTAAGCGTCCGTGGTTGCTACATCAGATGTAAGGTATAGCGATCCTAAGCGTGCGTGATTTTCAACATCACATAAAAGAGACGAGAAATGGGAAAATTGGGAAAGTACTTTCAAGCTTTCAAGTTCTTTATGTTTATCATTAGGAATCCCCATAATTGGGTGACAAATTGTCGAATTAGGCTGAAAGCGCCCTTGATCCGCGGGGTGCACGAATCCGCTTTTGACTTTGAGGTTTGGGAGTCGCCACCTAGTTATTACGATCTAGAAATCGAACATTGACTCGAAACGGATAAACAAATAACTAATCTACTAAAAAATACTGAGTCTAGGGATCACATTACGGGGTTGGAAGGTGTTAGGCACCAACCCCGCCCGGCAAATACCGATCTCTACTAATTCCCAAATAAAATTACATTGCTAATAAGACTTAAATAATAAAATAAAAATAAATAAAAATATTTACCTTTGCAACGCAACGGTTTTGTTCCTTAAGATCTAATAGAATAGTTCCTCGTATAGTATTCCTCGTTTCGTTCTGTCATCGGATTTGCTTCAGACCTTTTCTAATTTTTTTTACGGATTTCTGGGTGTTTTTGAAGGGTTTCTAGGTGTTCTTTTTGAGTTAAAGTTGGGACTTTAAAATTAAGGGTTTATGGGAGGCTAGGGAAGCTTTTTGACCCACTTTTCTTAGGGTTTATTTTTTTATACGAAAATATGTTGTATGGACCCCTATTTATAGATTTTTTAAGAATTTTTTAGATAGAGTTAGAGTTAGATTATGTTTCTTTTAGATAGTTTTAGAGTCTAATTATGTTTCTTTTAGATAGTTGTAGAGTTTAATTAAAATTCCATTAGATAGTTTTAGAGTTTAATTAGAATTCCAATAGGGTTAGGGTTTGAATTTGGTCTTATTAGGTTGATTAGGGTTTTGACTTAAGTCTCACTTGATTGACTAGAATTTAGGATTTTGACTTAAGTCTTACTTGATTGACTTGATTTTAAGATTTTGACTTAAGTTTTATTTAATTGACTAGATTTTAGGATTTTGACTTAAGTCTTACTTGATTGACTTAATTTTAATTAGGATTTCACTTTACATTAATTAATGTTTTAATTATTAATTTCAGAATTTTAATTATTAAAATTATAAAATTATCATTTTGCCCTTAAAGAGGACTTTTTGTGTTTTAAGTCGTTTTTCAATGTTCTAGGATGTTTGGAAATTGATTTTTCGTAAGAAATTCAATGGGAATATTGGTTTGTGTCGTTTATGAAATTTTTTGTGCGAAATGATAGTGAACTTTATGAGGGGCATTTTCATAATTTTGTCGAATTTTGTGAAAATTGGCGAAATGATTTATTTGGTTTCGATTTGTTATTTTATGTGTTTGAAAGGATTTTTCTATCTATATGTATTTATATGAAATTAAGAATAATAAAAATAATTATTCAAATATGTTTGGATCGGATTGGTATACATCCGAATCCGATTCATAATTATTTCATATCTAAGATTTCAATCTGAATTCAATCCGATTTTTTATATGTTTTCGGATTGGATCAGTTCGAATCAATTCGAGCATCAAATATATTTTAGATCATTGCAATTACTAATCTCATGTCTCAAAATTCCAACACGAGTCCCAAGGACTCATCATTTAGAATCTCAAGGTATAAGGTAAACACATATATAACCTGTTAGAACTAACATAGACAAATATACCTAAGAAATGAAATTCTACGTAGTGGAACAACAAATATAACTAACATTCATAAATATCTAGAGTATCAAAAGTTGTCATCAATTTAATAATAATCCAAATCCTTAATATTCTAATACATTATATTATAAAAATTCTCAAACAAACATGTTTCTTGTCTATAAACAAATAACCACTAAGGTCTTCTAAAAATTCTCAAATAGACGGTAGTAGCAAAACATCAACATGATCCTCTTTAGGGACCTCCATGAATGACTCCTTAAAGAAATGTTTCTCAAAAGCTGAATAATTTGTAATGCGAAGGATAGGTTGAGTAACAAGAGAATGTTATTTAATAGGATGAACGTCGTTCTAACAGCAAGTCATACATGTACAAGTAAACATCTTAATAGTTAAATAATACATGTTTTCATAATACAACATACAATAAATGTCTAAGCATAATTAATAAATAGTTGTAATAAATTTTAATCTATCATTTCTATCATTTCAAATAATACATACAACTTTCAAATGGAAAACATCTATTAACATTACAAAATAAAGAAATATACATAATACAAACACGGTGGTATAGTCAATAAGAAAGCAATGAAACACGTCGATATTACCGCCTCGCCTATGGCAATTTGATATGTCAGACTTCCAATTTGACGTGGAATCTTATCGTTATAATCTGATTTTGTAGTCGGTCTAGCATACCACGCATCGAAGCCTATCAAGAGACAATGCACGTGAACCCCACCTACCTCTACACTATACAGAGACTGTCTTTATACACAAGATTCTCCAAGAAATAAGTAGGAGAAATTCTCAGATCTCATAAGTTGTAATATATTCTAAGATATCTCATATTACCGAAAAGCATATGACATATAGCATTATCTTAGATTGACTCGCCACTTTCAGATATATAAAAATATGTTACTCTTTATAAGTTTTCTACGAATCTTTTCTGATAAACAAAATAGTTTGTTTTATATACTATATACTAGTTTCTTTTTATCAAAAAAATAAGTAAAATTCGATAGTGCTCTCTAGTGACATTCATCTGTCATTTTCATCCATCCATCCATCTATCAAGTCTTACGTGGCATGATCACTACATAAAAATGGAGGTACTGTCCCATCAAGAACATGCGTTCTCTCTATCTATCCATCAATAAATCGATCAATTCATCGTCTAACTTCATACATATTTATCAAAGTAATATTGCTTTTAAAGTTATTCGAGATCCATAGAATGTCAATTAATTCCATTCGATGGTTTTGGTTGCGTAGAAAGACTAGGAAAACACGATTTATTCATAAGATGTAAAATTGAAAAACTGTGAAAATTTGACTAAGTGTTGAAAAAAGTAAAATTTCAAAATTGTCAAACTTGAAAACAGTTTACAAATGAAAGCCCTGGATAATATGAGAAACACCATGTAATTTTTATAGCTTAATTCAAAATAACGACAAAGATATCGAATTTTGAAAATCGGGTAAAAACGTCAAAATTTACATTTTGTTCTTGAAACTAAAAATCAAATTTTAATAAAATGAAATTTTGATCTAAAAACTATTTTCAAAATTTTCAAATGAGGGGTAAAACATTAATTTCATTAACGAACTTAAAGTAAATGGAACACTTAAATGTTTTTAATTAAATAAAGGTGGTCCTTCTATGTAACCACCTTGACAAAACAAAAGAAAAATTCAAAAATCGATGGGATCGATTTTTAGGCCAGTAGGAGCATTGTTTTGGGTTGGTGGAATCAACAGCAAGCGAAAAATCACGAATTTGTTTGCATGTTTGTTGTTTTCACTAGGTGAGTTGAAATGTCCTTCTTCGGAATTTTGACTAAAACTCATGAAAACTTCAACTCTATCCATCTAAAACTTCATGTACGTTTGAGAAAACATAATCTAATCGATAGAAACCTTAAAACTATGCTTAATCGAAACGAACATACGCGAATTTCGTCGATTTATCGATAAATGAAAAAACGAGAATAATATCAATGATCAAAATTATTTTCTATGAAAAATATCTTACAATTAGAGGGTAGAAGGACAAGCATCCTACCTCAAACTATTTTCGACGATTTAATGAAGTTTAGGATCGCTTCCAGCTAATCTCATAATTTTTCCTCCAATGAAAATTGAAAATCTTTGCGTCCAAATGTAGTCCTCGACGACGTGTACGATTTTCCTTTTTGTGACAAACCTCGAATCGTTCTAGTTTGGTGTAGATCTGAATTATAAAAGTCGAGGAAAAAGGTGTTGGATTTTGTTTGGAGAAAAGAATAAGAAAAATCAAATTTTTTTTAGTTTTCTGATATTTATACTTAACTAGGGATGTAAGCGTCATTTCGAAAATTATTCTTTCCGAATGCCAATTTGAACATTCTTGTATTCTATTTTGGGTATTTTTTTACTCGAACCTAAAGGTGAAATCGGCTTGCTCAAATTATATATCTATATTAACTTTTTACCTATTGCGTAAAAGTTTACATGAAACTTGAGGATTCGACAACTTTTTCATGTGACTTCTGATTTGAACATGCTTATTATAGGCTATAAAGTATATTTCTCGATCATTTTGAATCTATTGGTGAAATTAGTTTATCTCAAATATTTGAAATTAAGGATTCATAGTTTTAAATCAACGACAAAATCTATAATTCTTTCCTCGAGATTCGCATTAAAATTTTCAAGTCATTACAACTAGTACTTAAATTTTGAATTTTTTTTGTTTGTTTTAGGATTTATATTTTGATCATATCGTTTTCTTGGATTATTTTAGCACACCGATCCCATCATTTTCAACACATTGATATCTTTTTCTTGGGTTATTTCAACACACTGAAAGTCTAAGCATGAAGAGCTTATTTCAACACTAACACATTGTTTATTTGTTTCAACAGACTGAAATCTTAGTACGCTATTTATTTTTAATTTCTTTTTGAAATTTATTAATAAGTGCACCTCAATTGATTATTTATGAAATTTGTTTATAAATGCACCTCAATTGTTTGTTTATGAAATTTCAGATTTTTAGGGTTTAGAATTGATTGTTAAATTTATTATTTGTTTGTGAAATTTGGGTATAATTTCTTTAACTTTTTTAAAAGATTGAAATAAAAGGCTTAGGGTTCATTTGTCTTTATTATGATTAATTATTTTAAAATTTGATTATTTATTTCTGAAAAAAATTTAAGGTTTTGAGTTTATACTCATTTGTGTAGATTCAGAGTTTATGTTCCTTTATTTTCATTTGGGTTAATTGTCTGAAATTAGTTAATAAGTGCTTATATTTTTTTAAACAATCATGTCGCACATTAATGTTGATATTTGATAAATACTAGAAAATGTCCAATTAAATATTAATTTATAAGGCATATATCAGGATTTCCAACCAAAAGTATTGTTTTTAATGAATAAATTCTCTAGGATGAGTATTTATTTATTTTTAATGGTTTTTAGAATAATTAGGTCATTTTGTATATTTTAATTTAATTTATTTTGATGAATCCAAGATGCATCATTTTAATTTAATTTTATTAAGTTCTTTATAAAGTTTACACGTTTTTAGTAGATTTCTCTTCAAAACCTTGGTTTATCAGTACTTTGCTATTTATTTCTCATTATCCCTCATCTCTGGCATGATTCATTACTATTGAGAAATCTATTATATCGTATGCTCGCTGTGATGTAGGATCATTGAGTGATAAAAAATTTAAAGAAAGGAAATCTTAGTCAATTTCACATTTCTAATTAACTAGATAATTAATGTTAAATCATATGAATCAATAGTCTTTATCGGTTTCTTGATTTGAGTTATAAATAGAACTTAAGAATAAATTGATTTAAAATAATAGCTCTTGGTAGATTCAGTTTCCTTAAATGCTTTCCAATTCAGAATTTTTCGTATTTTTCAATTTAATTTATTTTTAATTTTGTTTCAATTCAACAACCCTTTTTCAAAAAACCCTTTTTAAAAAATTTGATGGAATAATAAATATTTTTCATAGGTTTAAATTGATTTATTGTGAATCTTTCTCCCTTACGATCGACCCCTTACTTGATCTATCAGTTAAGGTATTTAATTTTATTTGTTCGAAAACCCTAATGAGCTGCAAGCGATTTTGCAAGAACGTGCGAACAAATTGGTGTCGCTACCAGGGAGATCGAGTGTCATAGATTTTAACAAAATCACAGG